>NC_045448.1:41354696-41354912 GCF_002776525.5 Piliocolobus tephrosceles | reverse complement strand
TTCCTTCCTTCCTTCCTTCCTTCCTTCCTTCCTTCCTTCCTTCCTTCTTTCTTTCTTTCTTTCTTTCTTTCTTTCTTTCTTTCTTTCTCTCTCTCTTTCTTTCTTTCTTTTTCTTTCTTTCTTTTCTTTCTTTCTTTTTCTTTTCTTTCCCTCCCTCCCTCCCAACCTCTCTTTCTTTCTTTCTTTCTTTCTTTCTTTCTTTCTTTCTTTCTTTCT
>NC_045448.1:41332266-41354686 GCF_002776525.5 Piliocolobus tephrosceles | reverse complement strand
TCCTTCCTTCCTTCCTTCCTTCCTTCCTTCCTTCCTTCCTTCCTTCCTTCCTTCCTTCCTTCCTTCCTTCTTTCGTTCCTTCCTTTCTTCCTTCCTTTCTTCTTTCTTTCTTTTTTCTTCTTTGTATTAGTTTGCTGGGGCTACCATACCCAAACAGACAGAGTGGCTTAAATAACAGAAATTTATTTTCTTACAGTTCAGGAGGTTGGGAGTCCAACGACATGTCAGCAGTGCTGGTTCCTTGTGAGGGCTGTAAGGGAAGGATCTCTCCCAGGCCTTTCTCCTTGGATTGTAGTTGGCCATCTTCCCCCCTTGTCTCTTCTCATCTACTTCCCCTCTATGTGTGTCTCTGTATCCACATTTTTCCTTCTTATAAGGATATGACTCCTATCAGATTAGGACCCTCTTGAATGACTTCATTTTAACTTGATTATTTCTGCAAAAACCCTATTTCCTAAGAAAGTCACATTTTAAGGTACTGGCGTTTAGGACTCTAACATATGAATTTGCAGGGAAAAACAATTAAACTCTTGATCGACCCTCCCTTCTTTCCTTCCTTCCCTTCCTTCCTTCCTTCCTTCTTCCCTCCCCCACTTCCTGCCTTCCTCCCTCCCTTCCCTCCCTCCCTCCCTCTAGCAGTAGCCAATGTAACTAACTATAAAAAGAAGTAGACTATATAATACTTAATGTATGAAAAAAATAACTATTTCATGGAAGTGATTATAAACATTTCAGATTTCATTAAACTAGTAAAGCACTATTGATTAGTGAATAATACCCTTATTTCATACTTTTGGAAAAAATGCATAAGCTTTGCTATTGCTAGCTGTATTAATTTCAGGATCAACTCTGAATCTCCTGTATTAGTAAAGACTGAGAAGATACAGCTTATTTTCTTTTTCCTGCACTCTAGCTCTGACCTTATAGTTTGTCTCATTTTCCTTTATCTCTTTTTGTTTATCTTCTGCTCCATTGGCTTCACTCTAGTAGTTTGAATGGAAAAGGGAGCATGCCTCCAATCTAACCAGCAAAACAATTGTCTAATTATTATTCTGGCCTTGATCATGTCACATACCCTTTTGTAGTAAAGAACCATGGCTGATGACTACAGTGTTCTAGTAGATTCAGCAACATGCTCATCCCTGAAGTCAGTATTGGAATTACCTCTACACAAAGTACATGAAATTGGTTGGGAGTGAGAGTTGAATGGTATTCAGGGGAAGATCAGTGCTATGTAAACCTAAGGAAGTGAATTGATGCTGAATAATCAACAATGCCAACTTTCTGCTCTACTCAGCCCTAAAAAGCTTTCCTTTGCCTTCATCACTTTTCCTAGGTTTCTCTAAGGACCTGATTTCAACCAAAATGTACCTAAGCATTCTGAAATTATATACCTTGTTTATTCCATTAGTTTTTTTTTTTTTTTGAAGGTGATTTTAGTGTTATAAAAAGAACTGCAAGTGTAGCTGCACACCACCTAGAAAATGAAAAGGAATCATAGGGAGGTTGAACCTAAAAGTAGGAGATCTAGAAGTAGCATTAAATATCTATCAAACTTTGAGTTGTCACATGACCTCTCTGCAGAGATCACAGAATCTTTGCCTATAAAATGAATGAATTGGGCAACATGTTGTCCAAAACATCTTCTGCCTCTAAAGTTCTATGATTTCATTAGAAGTGATGATATAGTAATAGCAAAACTTTGGTTTAAATGTAGTATCTACCATATTGGGGGAGTATCCCAGGAACAAAAAAAGCTAATAAGTGAAGTCAAATTCTAAAAATACTGCAGTATTACTTAGAAATATTTTTCTTGAGTAAAATAAATCCTAATAGCAACACATACCATTTAAAATACTTTCTTCGGGTGAAAAAATATAGTGATGATTTTAGATTCATTTATTCTAAAGTATCAAGAATGGAGGAAGGTTCAAAACATTGTACCTCCTTGAATTAGAATTTACATACACACACATGCACGTACATGTACACACACACACATGCATACATGTATTCACAATTTGGCTTTTTCTGTCTAGTTTAGTTGCATGAGTTATTTTTTCTTATATCTTTGAACATTATAGGGTGTTGCTTCCAGTAGTTTGGTTAAATCATAAAAAGAATTTTTTTTTTATAAATGTTTGTGCTATTATTTTGCAAATAGGAAAGATAATACTTCAATAAATTTGAATTAAACTGGTTGCAGAGTAAGTAAACTAACACTTATTTCCTAATTAAAACCTAGCTACATGATTTCTATACCCCTCTAGTCTTATTATTCTCTAGGAAATTAGCACTTTAAGGAACTGCAAAATCCACTAGAAAATGCCACAGTCATTTTCCCACTATCAAGATGGTTTGTGACTTTCTGTGTCAAATCTGGCTTCCAGCTGTTTAATTTTTAAAAAAATAGAGGCTGTCTTCAAAATAAGAAACACTCTTTTGGTGATAAACGTGCATATGGCATTTATATTAGTGATTAAAATAGATTATATTGGATTTCACTATAATATGATAAGAAGGGAATGTGAACATGTCAGTTGTTTTCCCTGGCTCCTCTGTGTAAAACTGGACTTCAGGTCAGAAGAGCCCAAGGTGTTGATAGGGTTGCTTTTTCCCTCTTCCTTGTTGACCTGAGATCACTGAGGAAAAGAAATAGGAAGAAAAATGAACTAAAGTTCAAGGCTCTGGCTAAAATAGGGAAGACACTGCTTTTGATTGTCTATTGGTGTATTAAGATCAGCTGGTTGGGGAACACCTTTGGTCACTACACTCTGTAAATAAATATCCTCTATTTATTGTTTATCATAAATTATTATTTTGTATGCATTTTAGTATTTATGACCTTCTCTCTCTTTATTTATACGAAAGGAAAATAATCTGTAGTGAATAACTCCTTAGGATATTCTGGCTGCAGGCGTAGGTAGCTGCCAAAAGGTTTAAAGAAATGGTAACATTTATAAACTGAGGCATATATTGCACATATACCTAATTCTATAGAACGATGTTAAAGATATAAGATGCCACATTTCTGTGTGTCACCAATGCCTCTAAGAGACATAGAACCCTGGAAT
Source organism: Piliocolobus tephrosceles (assembly GCF_002776525.5). Lineage (NCBI taxonomy): Eukaryota > Metazoa > Chordata > Mammalia > Primates > Cercopithecidae > Piliocolobus > Piliocolobus tephrosceles. The sequence continues at coordinate 41,351,612 of NC_045448.1, read as the reverse complement.
GTTTGGGCCTTTCCACCAATGTACTCAGGAAGCAATGCATATGTTGGCAAGAACTTGCTCCTTCTGTAGCACTCTGGAATCACCACTTACCAGTTGTACTGTTTTCAAGAAGTGACTTAAGTACTAGTTCAGACCAGAGAATTCTGTGAGTATCAAGTTAGATTTGCATGTGAAAGTGGATTGGTAACTGTAAATCTCTCTATGAATGTGGCTTTGCTAAATATTTTTAGGTTGCAAATAATGAAATCAAGATGAGGGGGAGAGAGAGAAAAAGGGAGAGAGAGAGAGACAGAGAGAGAGAGAGTTATATCATGAGGAGACAAGAATACTTCAAACCTGAGAAAAGAAAGAACAGTTGAAGTTCATTAGCAACTAAAATTGGGAACTAGAAATACATTAGGAAATAAGAACTTTCTCTGTTTCTAGGGTGCGTGTTTCTTTTTCTTTCTTACTTAGGAATTCTATGTAGTTATAAGGACTGCTCCCCAGTCCAAATAACCAATGTAACCTAATTAATATCTCTGAATACCAATTTAGATTTAATAGGAGGATGATCTGATAGGGTTGGGTTGGGTCATGTATTTTTTAAACCAATCAGAGCTGGGAGAGAATGCTCATGTAATATTATTTTCAGGGGCTAGGGTAGAGGGCAGTTCTCAAAAAAGTAGTGGTGGCTTATTGGGTATAAATCCTACAGGATAATGTGAAAATCCTAAAAGAGTGTTATAAATAAGAATGTAATGTCATTTATATATCACAATTATGTTCTTGTGACCACTATAAGATGTTTACCTATTCACTACTGTCATCATTAAAAATTAATGACTCACTCTAACCAGACTTTTACTTCCACCAGTTCACCAGAACTTCAAAGTTGTCAGCGATCTGCATTCAATTAATTCTAATGGTTAATTTTCCGCTCCACTTTTCCAGTCTGTAGCACTTGATATTATTGTTTTTCTCTTCTTAATTTTCATTGTTTACATAGCTTGTAGAATACCACATACTACAGTTTGTTTTCTTCTAACTCATTAGTTGCTGCTCACTTTCCGTTGCTGTTTCCTCCTCTTCTCTAGCTTCTCAGTGTTGGAGTGATCTAAGACACAGTTCATAGCCTCCTTCACGTCATTAACTACACTCACTTCCTTGATGATAGTCCTAGATGTGAGTACTATCATCTCATAGCTCTAAATATTATCTATAATATATGTTGACAACCCATAATTCTTTATGTCCAATTCTGACTGTTTTCTCAAACACCAGGTTTATGTATCTTCTTGGAGGATTTTGTATCTCAAATTCAGTACACCCGACATCAATCTCCTGATTTATTCCCTCTAAACTACCCTACCTGAAGACTTCCCCATCTCTAATTATTCAAGAAATAAAGGGTTAATTTTGAAATTCAGAAACATATTGTTTAATAACATAGGCAAAATAAGGCCATTTTCAGGTAAGCCAAAACTAAGACAGTCTTGCAGGTTGACGGAAAATGACACCAGATGGAAAACTGGAATTTTAGGGGGAAATATGGAGCATTAGAAATGAAAGATATATGAGTAAACATAAAAGGCAAATTTTTTATTTTAAATACATATAGTTATTTAATGTAAAAAGTATAATGTATTTTAATTTATGTATATGTAATATATATGACAATTATAGCATAAAAGACTGGAAAAGAAGGCAAATAAGCCTATATAGCTGTACATTTTCTATGTTTTACATGAACTAATACATTATTAATAATTTATTAATTAAAAGTTAAATGTATACATCCCAATATCTAAAGTAACCAGTAAAAATAATGTAGTCATGTTTAGCTAAAACCTCAATAGAAACTTAGAAATAAATTATAAGAAATTTAATTAATTCCAAAAGGGAACAAAAGAATAGGGTAATAAAAAAATTTAGAGAGAGTAAACACCGATGTCTATGTTAATTTAAAGAAAAAATTTTATTAAAAGGCAGGAGTTTTCAGATTGAAAGAAAAGCAAATTCAACTATCTATATATCTATAGACTTAGATATATATGTAGATATACATAGAAATATATATATCTATAGACATAGATATACATGTAGATATACATAGAAATATATATATCTATATTATATATAGACTATATAGATCTATAGATATATAGACTATATACATATCTAGATATATATCTAGATATATACTATATAGATATATACAGATATATACAATATAGATATATACAATATAGATATATATCTATATATACAATATAGATATAGTATATGCTACATATCTATATATACTATATAGATATATATATCGATAGTCTATCGATATATATAACGATAGTATATCGATATATATACTATCTATAGTATATATAGTATATAATATACTATCTATATAAATATAGATAGTATATAATATATAGATATATAGACATATAATATACATATATATATATATAATGCCAACCTATATTAGCTTGATCCAAAAATCAGTGAGTTCCAAAACCACTCCTGAGACTTGTTATTGGAAAGGAGAAATATATAGAATGTAGAAACGTAGTCTAAAAAGATAGTAGAAAGATGAGACTTACTTCTGAGAGAAATATTAATTTGAACTCCATAGGTTGGCAGCAAACCTAAAGGATTGCGGAAAAACTATTTGCTTGTCTAAACACTCTTGTCTATCTGTTTAAAATCTTTTACTTTCTATTTCTACAGTTTTAAGCTTTATTTCCTATGGCATTTCTTTCAAACTTTGGTCAGTAAACATTTTATGCCCAGGACTTTGATGAGACACAATTGTGGAAGGAAAATAAATAAGATAATAGAGTCTCCCTGTACCATTGCCTTCCCCTAAAAAACTGTACAATCTAGTTTCTGAGATTACTCAAGGTAAGAAGTGTTATTTTCCTCCTTTACAAGCTCTCATAGCTTATCCAAATTTGAATGTAGGCTTCATTAAGCTGGAAGAACTATCACTTTGTATATGGCTATGTCCCTAGCCTGGATGGATCATGACTGATGCCTTCTATTACATTTCATTAATATTCATGATGGTACTGGTGTACCTGCTATGAGTGAAAGCTTGGCAAAAAGAAATCCAAGAATTGTATAAAGTAGAATATGTTAGAGATAGTTAATCCCTTTCTCCTTTTCCTTTGCTGTTCAGAGTTGGCATAAAACTTTCATTTTGAAGCTATTTAGGAAAGTTAAAAACAAAAGTAAGTGCATGCATACACATACACAAACACAGTAAAATTCAAATTAAAATGGATTTGACACCAATAATGTATACCCAGTAAGACGATTTTAGAGGAGTTAAAATCCAAAGTGATGTGAATTGATTTCATTTCATTTCTTCCCTTCTGATGCTGAAATATTTCTACTTACTACTGAAATAACATAGTTATAGTATTCAAGAACTGTTCACTTCAAAATGGATATGAGAAGGAGCTACATATTTCATCTATCTTTCACGAGGAACAGAAGAAACATTTATTGTTTGAATTTTATTGATTTCTTTTTTGTATATCACATGATACTTTAATTATGTATCACTTCTCTCTTGTAAGTAATCATTTCAAATAACACAGTGGTTCATGTTAAGGAAATGATTCATCTTCCTAATGTATTTGAAACTATGGTTTGCAACTATTTTAGACACTAGAATATGATTCTGTGTTATGCAAAACATCTTGGGAGGCTAAAATTAATGTCGATAAGAAGCTTATGCAACAAGATAATGAATACAGGGCAAAGCTAAGCAAAAATAAACCCCTCCTTCCTAACACTTCTCCAGTCAATGAGACTGCACATTTAACATCCTCATATACTCTCAGACACATCAAGGTCTCTTGTGCATCAAAGAAAGAGAGGAAAATGAAACCATGTATTTATCAGAAAAGTCTTTTCCTTCCTGTTTTCCTTTCCTGGTTTCTTCTACAAATTCTCTTTGTGTAATGTAGGAATTACACATCTCTAGAAAGATAAAAAAAAAAAAAAAAGAAAATGTGCATGCTAATTTTCTTTAAACATTTATTTTGAACATTTTGTTAATTCATAGTCTCCAGGTCAATAAAAATAATGTGAAAAATTAATCTCAGAAAATGGGAGGCTATTAAATACAAAATAGTAATATATATTTAATGAATTAATGATTTAATTTTCTTTACAGAGTTCAAAAGAGACAGAAAATTTATGGAGGTCAAGAAACTGAAAAGGGAGCAGTGTTAGTGAGCACAATAATGATTATTTCTAGAGCGACATCAGCAAGATGGTAGAATAGGAGTTCTTCTGGCTCATATTCTTTCCACAGAAACACTGATTTTGCAGCCATTCACAAACAAAAGTGCCTTTGTGGGAGCTTTGGGATCCGGGTAGGAAGTTACTAAAACTAGTTGCTACCCAAGACCTAGGAGGGTTGATTTGAGAGGGCAGAAGTATGCCCAGGTTGCAGGCTTGCCAACCGTGGTCCCACCTCTAAACCCCAAAATAGCTCCATTCCCTTGTGGATTCAGTTCACTTCCATTTGACATAGGTCCTATTGCCAGAACTATCTGACAAGGAACCCAGGAGCATTCATGCCTATCATGCCTTGGATAGCAGGCCTGCTGGCCTCGGTACCTGCTGTGCACCTTGAAACAGCCTTGTAACTGAGGTCTAACCTCACTCAGTTCTGGTCTAGAGACGTTCTGTCTGCCCAGGGACTGAGGGAGAGAAACACCCATCTGTCCCCGAACAGGAAGGACAGCTGAACTCAGTCTCACAACAGATCCTCAAATGGAACCTGGCCCCAGTCCTTGTCAGCTACAGTCTGAAAGCAGCCCAGAAAGCCTAATTTTTAATGGATTTTTCGAATTTTAAAAGTAACTTTTAATTAAGAGTTGAGCCTGAAAAGAGAGACATCCATCTGTGCCCCTAGGGGTGGCCCTACAGACATGAGTCTCAGCTGTGGAAATTGACAGAACCCTGTAACTCAGTTCTTCCCCAGCTAGAACTCAGTTCTAGCTCAGTTGCAGCCATGGGCCAGTATTTCCTGCCCAGGTATTTAACCAGTGACATAGCAGGAAGCCGTCTAGAAACCCAGAGGAAGTGACACCCATCTGTGTGTCTGTATATCTGGTAATAGTCTTTCTGTCTGCAGACACTGAATCAGATACTGATCCAGGTACAACCCCTACTGACCAAGGCTGTGGAGGCAGTTAAGTGCACCAACAGACCAGATAGAATCCACACCCATTCAAGCACTGGGTAATAGACCTGCCAACTACAGGGTCTACTGTGAACCCAGCAGCAGTTATGTGACCTGGCTTCAACCTCATTCAACTGTGATCCTGGAGGTAATCAGGTCTTTGCAAGGACTCCAAAAGAGAAAGTCTTTATCTGCTAAAACCAGCTTATAAAAACTGAAAGAGGTGTTTGCTCCTTCAGTTGCACAGACAATAATGTGAGGCTTTATGGACAATAAAACAACCAAATGAAACTAGAAATGCTCCAGTAATCGATCCTAAAGAAATAGAGATCTACAAATTGCCTGACAAGAAAATCATCTTGAAGCTCAATGACATTGAAGAGAACACATACTGAAAACTAAATGAAATTAGGAAAGCAATGTATGAACAAAATGAGAAGTTTAACAAAGAAATAGAATTCATAAAAAGGAAGCAAACAAAAATCCTGGAGCTGAAGAACATAATGATAGAACTGCAAAATTTGATAGACTCAATTATAAAACAGAAAGAATTAGGGACCTGAAAGATTAGTCATTTGAAATTAGCCAATTAGAGAAATAAAATAAAAGGAAAGATTGAAGAAAGCATAAGGGACCTATGGGACACCATCTAGTCTAGAAATATATGAATTATAGGATTTCTCAAATGAAAAGAAAGAGAAAAAGAGACACAAAGCTTATTTAGAGGGCTAGGCTCAGTGGCTCATGTCTGTAATCCCAGTGCTTTGGGAAGGCAAAGCAGAAGGATTGCTTGAGGACAGGAGTTTAAAACCAGCCTGGGCAACATACTAAGAGCACCATCTTAAAAAAAAAAAAAAAAAAAAAAAGATTAACCAAGTGTGATGACACATACCTGTAGTCCTCACTACTCAGGAAGCTGAAGGTAGAATGATTTCTTGACTCCAGGAGATCAAGGTTGCAGTGAACTATCAATGTGTAACTGCACTCCAGCCTGGGTGACAGAGTGAGTTACTGTCTCTAAAAAAAGAAAGAAAGAAAAAAAGAGCTTATTTAGATAAATGACTGAAAACTTCCAAAATCAGGGGAAAGATACGCACATGCAGACTTATGAAGCTCAAAGGATGACAATAAGTTAAAATCAAAGATTATCCCAAGACATATTATAATCGAATTCTCAAAAGTTAAAGAGAAATCATGAAATTAGTAAGAGAAAAGAGTCTCTTCACATATGAGGGCATTGGTAGACAATAAGTCTACCAATGGACTTCTCAGAAGAAATTTTACAGACCAGGAGGCAGTGAGATTATATATTCAAAATGCTGAAAGAAAAAATAACTATGAAACAATATTACGAAAAACTGTCCTTCAGAAGTAAGGAAGAAAGACATTCCCAGATATAAAAAATATGTGGGAATTCATCACCATAAGACCTACCTTAAGATAAATGCTAAAGGAGGTTCTTTAAGTTGAAACAAAAAGACAAAAACTAACAACATGAAAATGTATGAAAGTATATATACACAGGTATACACAGGTAAAGATAGATACATAGTCAAACTCAGAATGCTCTAACATAGTAGTGCTTGTAAGTAAATCTCCTTTAACTCTACTATTAAATTTAAAAGGCAAACATAATAGAAATAATTATAGCTACAATAATTTGTTAATATAGACACAATAGAAAAGGATATAAAGTATGATATCAATCACATAAAATTACTGTATGAGAAAAATGTAAAGTATAATTTTTGTATGTGATTGAAGTTATCACTTTAAAATAGAATGTTATAATGATAAGATATTTTATATAAGGTTCATGGTAACCACAAAAACAAACCTCTAGTCAATGCACAAAACATGAAGAAAAATCAAATGCCTAATGCATGCGGGGCTTAAAGATGATGGCTTGATAGGTGGAGCAAACCACCATGGCACATGTGTACCTGTGTAACCAACCTTCATGTTCTGCTCATGTGTCCCAGAACTTAAAGAAAAAAATACAAAAAAACACAAAGCATACCACTGGAGAAAATCAACCAATCACAAAGCAAATCAGAAAGAGAGGAATAAAGGAATTAAGGAACTACAAAACAGTTAGAAAACAATTGAAAATAATTATCAATAGTAAATTCTTACCTATCAATAATTTATTTAAATGTAAACGGATTAAATGCTGTAATCAAAAGACACAGAGTGGCTGAATGGATAATACAAAACAAGATCAAACAATAAGATTCTTGCAGGGGACTCACTTTAGCCTTAAGAAGACATATTGGCTGCAAGTGAAAGGAAAAATATTCCATGCAAATGAAAACAAAGAGAGAATAGATGTAGCAATACTTATATGAGAAAAAAACAGACTTCCAATCAAATCTGTCACAAGAGATAAAGAAGGTCATTATATAATGATAACAGGGTCAATTCATCAAAAGAACATAACAACAGTAACCTAAATATATAAAGAAATATTAACAGAACTAAAAGGAGAAATAGATAGCAATACAACAGTAGTGTGGGACTTTAGTACTCCACTTTCAACAATGAATAGATCATCCAGACAGAATCAATGAGGGAACAGTGGACCTGGATACCACTAGAGACTGATGTATCTAACAGACATATACAGAACTTTCCACCAACCAGCAACAGATTACACCTTCTACTCAAGTGCACATAGAAAATTCTGCAAGATATACTATATTTTGGACCACAGAATAAATCTTAACCAATTACAGAAGATTGAATTAATATTATCTTGTATCACTACAATAGTATGAAACTGGAAATCAATAACAGAAGGAATTTTGGAAAAATCACACATATGTGGAAATTAAACAATGCAGTCCTAAATGAAAAAGTCAAAAAAGAATTCAAAAATGAGATGTATATGTTAGAAATATATATATTTTTGTGACAGAATCTGAATGCAGTGGCACAATCTTGGCTCACTACAACCTCCACTGCTAGGTTCAAGCAATTCTCCTGCCTCAGCCTCCTGAGTAGCTAGGATTACAGGCATGTGCCACCATGCCCAGCTAATTTTTGTACTTTTAGTAGAGATGGGGTTTTGCCATGTTGGTCAAGGTGGTTTCGAACTCCTGACCTCAAGTGATCTGCTCACCTCGGCCTCCCAAAGTGCTGGGATTACAGGCATGAGCTACTGGGCCTGGTCTAAAAAAATATTTTTACACAAGTGGAAATGGAAGCATAACCCACCAAAACTTGTGAGACGCAGTAAAAGCAGGTCTAAGAGGAAAATTTATAGCAATAAATTCCTACTTAAGAAAAAAATTCAAAAACACAAATACATAACTTCACACCTCAAACTAGAAAAAGAACAAACTAAAACCCAAAGTTAGCAGAACAAAGGAAATAATAAAGATTTTTTTAGCAGAAATGAATAAACTGGAGACTAGAAAGACAGTCAAAATGATTAGTGAAACTAAGACTTGGTTTTTAAAAAGATAAATGAAATCAACACACTTTTAGATATATTCACCAAGAAAATAAGGGAAAGGACTCAAATAAATGAAAGAGGATATATTATAGCTGATAACATAGAAATACAAAAGATTATAGAAGACCACCACGAACAATCATACACCAACAAATTGGCCAAACTAGAAGAAATGAATAAATTCCCAGAAACATACAATCTACCAAGACTAAATCATGAAGAAATAGAAAACCTAAGCAGAACAATAATGAATAAGGAAGCTAAATTAAAACAAAAATCCTAAGAAAAGCTCAAGACCAGATGGCTTTATAGATGAATTATACCAAGGCTGTAAAGAACTAACACAATACCTCTCAAACTTCCAAGAGACTAAATAAGAGGGAAATCATTTTATGAAGCTAGCATTACCCTCACAGCAAAGCCAGATAAGGACACCATAAGAAAAGAAAAATACAGGCCAATATCCCCGATGAGCACAGATGCAAAAGTTTTCAACAAAATGCCAGCAAACAGTGCATTAAAAGAATCATACACCATGATCAAGTAGGATTTATCCCTGAGATACAAGGTTGATTCAACATACATAAGTTAATCAGTGTAATGATGTGCATTAACAGAATGAAGAATAAAAATCATATGATTATCTCAGTAGATGCAGAAAAGCATTTGACATGGTGTTTAACCATCTATCTGTTGATGAACACTTGGGTTGTTTCCACCTTCCAGTTATTATAAGTAATACTGCAATGAGCATTCACAAACAGGTACCTGTTTGAGTACCTGTCTTAAGTTCTTTGGGGTATAGTGTATCTAAAAGTAGAATTTATGAGTCATATGGAATTCTGTGTTTAACTTTTTGAGGAACTGCCAAACGGTTTTGCATAGCAGGTACACCATTTTACATGTATGAGGATTTCAATTTCTCCATATCTTCACCAACACTTGTATTCCATTTGTAAAATTATAGCCATCTGATAGGGTTTGGCTGTGTCCCCACCCAAATCTCATCTTGAATTGTAGCTCCCATAATCCCCACATATCATGGTTGGGACCCAGTGGGAGGTAGTTGAATCATGGGGGCAGATTTTTCCTACCCATGCTGTTCTTGTGATGGTGAATAAGTCTTACTAAGATCTGATGGTTTTATAAAGGACAGTTCCTCTGCACATGCTCTCTTGCTGCCACCATGTAAGACAGGCCTTTGCTCCTCCTTCGCCTATTGCCATGACTGTGAGACCTCCCTAGCCATGTGGAAATATGAGTCCAATAAACCTCCTTTTCTTTATTAAATATCCAATCTCAGGTATTTCTTCATAGCAACATGAAAATGGACAAATACACCATCTAAATAGGTATAAAGTAGTGCATCTTCTCATCTTCTCATATGATATTTGCTCTCTGTATATCTTCTTTGATGAGGTATGTGTTAAGTGTTAAGTCCTTTGGCCTATTTTTCAGTCAGATTGTTCTTTTTCTTTTTCTTTTTTTTTCTGAGACAGAGTCTCACTGCGTCGCCCAGGCTGGAATGTAGTGACGTGATCTTAGCTCACTGAAACATCTGCCTTCCAGGTTCAAGTGATTCTCCTGCCTCAGCCTCCTGAGTAGCTGGGGTTACAGGAGCAGGCAACAATGCCTAGCTAATTTTTGTGTTTTTAGTAGAGATGAGGTTTTGCCATGTTGGCTAGGCTGGTCTTGAACTCCTGACCTCAAGTGATGCTCCTGCCATGGCCTCCCAAAGTGCATTTTCTTATTTTCTTGTGTATGTTTCTGAGTAGGTCCTCGTAGGTTCCACTGAGATTATGATTAATATTCTAAAATTTTAACAATTTAGTTAGAATAACATACAAAACTCTGGTTCTACACAATTATTTCTCCTCATTTTATGTTATTATTGGCACAAAATACATTTTTGTACACTGTACTTAATAACATAAATATATAATTACTTTTATGCATTTGTCTGTTAAATCATGTGGAAGTAAAAAGTAGAGTTTCAAACCAAAAATTCAATAATATTGGCTTTTATACTTACCCTAGTTACTTTTACAAGAGACTTTGAGTTACTGTCTAATATCTTTCATTTCAAACTGAAGGACTCCCTTTAGGATTCTTGTAAGGATAGGTCTATTTATAATGAATTCTCTTAGCTTTTGTTTATTTGGAAATTTATTAATTTCTTACTTTTAAAGTACAATTTTTACTGGATTTTATTGGATAAAGGATTCTTGGCTTAGAGTTATTTTTCTTTCAGTATTTTTCAGTATATCATCCCACTGTTTCTGGCTCAATGATTTCCGCTGAGTAATTGGCAGTTAATCGTAGTGAGGATGCTAAAGATGAGTAGTTTTCCCTTACTGCTCTCCCATGATGAGTAGTTTTCCCTTGCTGTTTTTAACATTCTCTTTGTCTTTTGACAATTTAATTATAACATGTCTTGGTGTGGATCTCTTTGAGTTTTTCCTACTTAGAGTGTGTTAAGCTATTTGGATATGAAGATGTAGTCAAATTTTGAAAGTTTGTCTCATTTTTCCTTCAACTATTCTTCTCATCTTGTTCTCCTTCTCTTCCTTTGGAAATTCCATAATATAACTGTCAATCCATTTGATGGTACCCACAAGTAATTTTGCTCTCTCTACTTTAATTACTTTTTCTTTCTGTTTCTCGTACTAGATAATTTCAATTATCTCATTTAAAGTCCATGAATCCTGTCTTCTCCCTGTTGAAATTTGTTTCAACAAATTTGAAATTTGATCCTATTTTTGTTCATATATCTTTCCTGATTTCTTAGATTCTTTGTTCATGATTTCCTTTAGTTTATTTTTATTTTTATTTGAGATAGGGTCTGGCTCTGTTACTCAGGGTGGAGTGCAGTGACGCAAACTCAACTCACTGCAACCTCCACGTTTTGGACTCAAGCCATCCACCCACCTCAGCCTCCCAAGTAGCTGAGACTACAGGCGCATGCCACCACACTCAGCTAATTTTCGTATCTTTTGTAGATATGGGATTTTGCCATATTGCCCAGGCGGGTTTTGAACTCCTGAGCTCAAGCGATCCAACTACCTCAGCCTCCCAAAGTGCTGAGATTAAAGGTGTAAGCCACCATGCCCAGTTCTTCTTTAGCTTTTCAAACACATTTAAGACAGTTGTTTTAGAGTCTTTGCTATGTACACTATCTAGAATTCCTCAAGGATGTTTTCTATCAATTAATTTAGTTGTTTTGGATGGGCATACTTTCCTGTGTGTGGTGTTTTTGTTGTTGTTCTTTTTTTCTTTTGTATGCCTTGTGATTATTTGTTTGAAAACAAAACAAAACAAAACTGGACATTTGAATAATATAATGGTGTAACTCTAGAAATTAGATTCTCGTCCTTCCCTGAAGTTTGCTGGGTTTTGATTGGTAAAATCTGTATCTGTCCATTTGTTTAGTGACTTTTGAAAACAATTTTTGCAAAACCTATATTCCTCATTGAGTGTGATCACTGAAGTTTCCAAGTATTTATCTTGTGTTTAGCCGTGTTTTGACAGAGATCTCCTTGAGTGCCAATAGTTAAAAAACAAAAACAGAAAACCAAACCTCTTCCAGTCTATGTAGATTAGCTCTCTGCAGGGGCACTTCTTCCACAGTTATCCAGGCTTGTACTGGGCCTGCGTATTAGCCAGAGGTGAAAGTTTACAATCTTCTCAGTTCTTCCCTGAGTGTGCGTCTTGTTTTAGGCATGCGAATGTCTGTCTAAATACTCCAGTGTAAGTAGGTGCTTTTGTCTGTTCTAGTTTTCCAGAGAAATTCTCTACAGCTTTTCATTCCAGGATTTAGGTAGTCAATTGTGTGTCTCAACTGTAATATTATTTTCTTCTAGGTGAATGTAGGTTGTTGTTATCCTTATAATATTTTGGTACAATGCCTGCTGCTGCTATTCCATCCTGACTGCAGTCTGTGTTCAGTGAAATAGAAAGAACACTTGGGATCAGTTCTTCAGATAGTCTTCAGAAGGCTAAAACAGACAAACGTTTATGAATAAAATTGACTCAGCAGGAGCCAGAGTCTCACACCGGGGATATTGACTGTTGACTGCAAAGTGGTCACTGTGCTGGGAAGGGTGTAGAGTAGGCGGGTATTGAAAATGACACAAAACTTTCCTATCATTTTTTAAATTTCTTTTTTCTTGCTTTTGTGTGTACTTGGTTGATGTAAACTTCTTACTATTTTTGCAAGGTCTGACAATGTTGCTTCTGATTGTCTTTGCTATTAAAAAAAAAAAAAATGTTTCCATGGAGGAACAGAAGCTTAGAACTACCAACTTTTTCATTTTGCTGATGTTACTTCTCCATTAATGGTCATTTAATACACGGAGGCTCTTTAATGTCACCTCTTCCATTTTTGACATTAGTAATTCTCTTTCTCTCTCTCTCTCTGATTGATCAGTCTAACTAGAGATTTATTGATTTTATTGATCTTCTCAAAGTTTCAGCTTTTGGTTTCACTGATTTTCTTTCATCTCAGAGATTCAGTTTTTGTTTTCAACAATTTTCTCAATTTTTTATTTCATTGATTTCTGCACTGATGTTTAATTTTTCCTTTCTTCTGCTTATGTTGGTTCTAATTTGTTCTTCTATTTTGGGTTTTTAAATAGAACTCAGGTGAAGCTGAGTTCATGGTTTTAATGAATCTTTCTTTTCTAATACAGAAATACTTTGATACAATTTCTCCTTGAGTTCTGCTTTAGCAGAATTTCATAAATGTTGATGTCTCCTATAATTTTAGTTCAGTTGAAAACATATTCTAATTTCTCTTTCATTTATTTTATCTGTATAAAATGTTTCAGTTTGCAAATATTTTTGAAATTTTCAGAGATCTTTCTGTTATTTATATCTAAATGTATTCCATTATGGTCAGAGAGTGTACTTTATTTGACTTGATGACTTTTAAATTTATTGAGATTTGTGTAGTGGTCCCAAATATAGTCTATCTTGATAAATCTTGTGTGTACATCTGAAAAACATGTGTTTTCTGCTGTTTGGGTTAGAGTGTTCATAGTATACCTATTTAACTTATTGTAATCAACCTTCAAGTAATGTTATATCACTTAGCATATTGTAAGAAGCTTCAAAACCTATACTTCCATATCTTTTCTTCTTTCTTTTGTGCTGTTGTTACAGATTTTACTTTTGCTTATGTTATAAACCTTTAATAATAAACACATTATTATTATTTTTTGTCTAAACTGCCAATTTATCTTTTAGCAAATATTTAAATATTTTAACAATATTTAAGTAATATGGAAATATCTATTATATTTACCCACATATTAATCAGTTTTAGTGTTCTTTTTTTCATTTTCAAAGCACTTTTTTGTAACATTTCTTTTTTTTAAATTTTACTTTAAGTTCTGGGATACCTGTGCTGAACATGCAGGTTTGTTACATAGGTGTGCCAGACATGTGCCACGGTGATTTGCTGCACCTATCAACCTGTCATCTAGATTTTAAGCTCTGCATGCATTTGGTATTTGTTCTAATGCTCTCCATCCCCTTTCTCCCCGAAACCCTCCGACAGGCCCCTGTGTGTGATGTTACCCTCCGTATATCCATGTGTTCTCCCTGTTCAAGTCCCTCTTATGAGTGAGAACATGTGGTGTTTGGTTTCTGTGTTACTTTGCTGAGGATGATGATTTCAAGCTTCATCTATGTCCCTGTGAGGGACATGAACTCATTCTTTTTATGGCTGCATAGTATCGTATGGTGTATATGTGCCACATTTTCTTTATCCAGTCTATCATTGATGGCATTTGGGTTGGTTCCAAGTCTTTGCTATTGTAAATAGTGCTGCAATAAACATATGGGTGCATGTGTTTTATAGTAGAATGATTTATAATTCTTTGGGTATATACACAGTAATGGGATTGCTGGGTCAAATGGTATTTCTGGTTCTAAATCTTTGAGGAACCGCCACACTGTCTTCCACAATGGCTGAACAAATTTACACTCGCACCAACAGTGTAAAAGCATTCCTATTTCTCCTCATTCTTGACATCATCTGTTGTTTCCAGACTTTTTAATGATTGCCTAACTGGCGTGAGATGCTATCTCATTATGTTTTGATTTGCGTTTCTCTAATGACCAGTGGTGATGAGCTTTTTTTCATGTTTGTTGGCTGCAAAGATGTCTTCTTTTGAAAAGTGTCTGTTCATATCCCTTGCCCACTTTTTGATGGGGTTGTTTTTTCTTGTAAATTTGTGTAAGTTCCTTGTAGATTTTGGATATTACACCTTTGTCAGATGGATAGATTGCAAAAATTTTCTCTCATTCTCTAGGTTGCCTGTTAACTCTAATGATATTTTCTTTTGTTGAGCAGAAGTTCTTTATAACCTTGTGTAAATCCATCTTTCCATCTGATATGTTTCCTTTTTCTTGAAAGACTTCCTTTAACATTTGTTTAATGTGTATCTGCTTATGACATTTTTTTCAGCTTTTGCATGTGTTTTCTTTAATTTTTATTATTTTCTAGTTTTACGATTAATGTATCATAGTTGCACATATTTCAGGGGCACATGTGATATTTTGATACATATATATCGTGTTTAAGGATCAAGTCAGGATAATTGAGATTTCTATCACATTGAACATTGATCTTTTTTCTTTGTGTTGGAAACATTACAATTCTTCTCTCCTAGCTATTTTGGAATGCACATTAACTTATTGTTAACTATAATTTCCCTACTGTAGTATCAAACACTAGAACTTATTCCTTCTATTTAACTGTATTTTTATACCCACCAACCAACTCTATTTATTCCTCACCAACCCCTTCCCTTGCCATCATTCTACTCTCTACCTCCATGAGGTTCACTTTGTAGTTTCCACATATAAGTAAGAACATTTAATATTTATTTTACTGTGCCTGGATTAATTTACTTAACATGATAACTTTCAGTTTCATTCATGTTGCTGCAAATGACAGGATTTCATTTTTATGATTGAATATTTTATTCTGTATATATTCCACGTTTCTTTATTCATTCACTCATTGAGGGACATTTAGGTTGATTCTAAATCTTGGCTATTATGAATAGTGCTGTGATAATCATGGGAGTGCAGACACTGCTTCCATATACTGATTTCCTCTTTCTGGATATATAGCGAGCAGTGGTATAGCTGAATCATATGGTGTTTCTATTTTTAGTTTTTTTAGGAACCTCTGTGCTGATTTCCATATGGCTGTACTACTTTACATTCTCATCAACAATGTACAACTGTTCCCTTTTTTATGCATCCATGCCAATATTTGTCAGTTTTTTCTTTCTTTTTGGTCTTTTCAGTAACAGTAGTTCTAACTGGACTGAGATGCTATCTCATTGTGGTTTTGATTTGTATTTCTTGATAATTAGTGATGTTGAACATTTTTTCATATACCTGTTGGCCATTAGTATGTCTTCTTTTGAGAAATATCTATTCAGTTATTTTGCCAATTATTAAATTGGATTATTATTTTTTAAACTATTCAATTGATTGAGTTTTTAAAATATATTCTGGTTATTAATTTATATGTGGGGCCACAAAACAATCCTCACACAAATTCAAGAAATGTTGAAATCATATAAAGCATTTTTTCTGATGACAATGAAATAAAACTAGAAATAAATCAAATGAGGAACTTTGGATACTGTACAACTACCTGGAAGTTAAACAACATGCTCCTAAATGACAAATGGGTCAAAAAAGAAATCAAGAAGAAAATTGAAATATTTCTTGAAACAAATAAAAATGGAAACAAAACATACCGGAACCTGTAAGATACAGGAAAAGTAGTACTAAGAGGGAGGTTTAAAGCAGTAAATGCCTATATCAAAAAAATAGATTCCAAATAAACAACTAAATGATGCATCTCAAGGAACTAAAAAAGCAGGAATAAACCAAGCCCCAAATTAGTAGAAAGACAGACATAATAAAGGTCAGAGCAGAAATATATGAAATTAATACTAGAAAAATAAAATATTAGCAAAATTGACAAACCTTTAACTACACTATCTAACAAAAACAAAGAGAATAACCAAATCAATAAAAAAAGAGATGAAAAAGCAATTATTACAACTCATAGCGTAGGAATACAAAGGATAATTAGAGACTATTATGAACAACTATATGCCAGCAAAATGGAAACCTAGAAGAAATGGATGAATTCCTGAACACATACAACATACCAAGGCTGAACCATGAAGAAATAGAAAACGTGAATAGACAAATAATGAGTAATTAGACTGAAGTCATAGTAGAAAGCTCAGGACCTGATTAATTCACTGCTGAATTCTACCAAACATATAAAGAAGAACTAATACCAAATCTACTCAAACTATTTCAAAAAATTGAAGAGGAGGGAATACTTACAAACTAATTCTATGAGACTGGCATTACCTTCGTTACAAAACTAGTAAGGACTCAACAAAATAATACAACTACGGGCCTATGTTCCAGGTGAAAATAAATTAAAACAATTTTCAACAGAATATTAGCAAACAGAATTCAAAAACGAATTAGAAAGATTATCCACCATGATCAAGTGGGAGTCTTCCTAAGGATGCAAAAACAGTTTAACATACACAAATCAATAAATGTGATTTATCACATCAGCAGAATCAAGGACAAAAATTACATGATTATTTCAATGGATGCTGAAAAAGCATTCAATACAATTCAACATCCCTTCATTATGAAAGTCTCAACAAATTGTGAATAGAAGAAACATACCTCAACACAAGAAAGGCCATATATAGTATGACAAGGCCACAGCTAATAGATGATATACTAAATGGGAAAAATTGAAAGCGTTTCCACTAAGATGTGGAAGAAAACAAGGATGCTCACTCTCACCACTTTTATTCAATATGGTATGGGAAGGTCTAGCCAGAGCAACTAGGCAAGGGAAAAATATACAGGGCATCCAAATTGGAAAAGCAGTATTCAAATTAGCTTTTTATCCAGAAGACATGATTTATATTTAAAAATTCCTAAGGACTCCACCAAAAAAATTTACAGTTGATAAAAAGAATGTCATAAAGTTGCAGGATACATCAGCCTATAAAATTAGTGTGTTTGTATACACTAACAGCCATCAATCTGAAAAAAAAAATCAGGAAAGCAATCCCATTTAAAATAGCTACAAAATAATTTATACAAAGGAAGAAATTTAATCAAAGAAGTGAAAGATCTCTACAAGAAAAACTATAAAACATTGATGAAATAAACTGAAGAGGACACCAAAAAATGGAAAAATATTTCATTCTCGTTGATAGAGTTAATATTTTTAAAATGTCTATGCCACTTAAACCAATCTACAGGTTCCCTATCAAAATGCCAATGACATTCTTCACAGAAATAAGAAAAATGATCCTAAAATTAGTATGGCACCACAAAAGACCCTAAATAGCTAAAGCAATCTTGAGGAAAAAGAAAAATGCTGGAGGCATCACACTAAAAGATTTCCAATTATATTACAAAGTTATAGTAATCAGAACAGTATGGTACTGGCAACAAGCAAATACACAGAACATTGGAAAATAATAGAGAAACAAGATATAAATTCATACACTTACAGCCAACTCATTGTTGACAAAGGCATCAAAAATATACATTGGGGAAAGAACAGTCTTAAATCAGTAGTACTAGGGAAACTGTATATTCATGCAGAAGAATGAAGCTAGACCCCATCTTTCACCATAAACAAAAATCAACTCAAAATGGATTAAAGACTTACACATAAGACATAAAACTATGAAACTTCTAGAAGAAAACATTGGGGAAATGCTATAGGACATTGATCTGGGCAAAGAGTTTTTAGGCAAGACCACAAAAGCACAGACAACAAAACCAAAAATAAAATAGACAAATGGGATTACATCAAGCTAAAAAACTTCTGCACAGAAATTTAAACAATTAACAAAGTGCAGAGACGACATACAGAATTACAGGAAATATTTGTATGTCTTAAAATATCCCCACCTCATGTTAATTTTTGGAAGATATTTTTGCTGGTAATAGAATTCCAGGTGGACGGGTTTTTTTGTTTTTGTTTTTTTAATTCATGTCAGCAGTTTAATAATACTGTTGTTTTATCTCTTGCATTGTTTCTGATGAGAAGTCTGCTGTCATCCTTACTTTTGATCCAGTGTACACCATACACGCACCCTTGCACACCTCTGGATGTTAAGTTTTTCCCTTTACCATTGATTTTAGGCAATTCGATTATGATATTCCCTGGTGTCGTTTTCTTCATATTTCTTTGACTTGAGCTTCTTATTTGTTTGGTTTGAGATTTCATTATATTTTTAAAGTTCTGAGATATTTTTCTGTCTGCCTCATTAGGTATGAAATATTAATATTTAATATTAAAATTTTTTTTATGTCTCTGTCTCATCCTCTCCTCTCCTACAGGGCCTCCAAATACATCTTCATTAGGCTTCTCCAGTTTTAATGTTTTTTTTTTTTTTTTTTTAATTATACTTTAAGTTCTAGGGTACATGTGCATAACGTGCAGGTTTGTTACATATGTATATATGTGCCATATATATATACACAGTTGGTGTGCTGCACCCATCAACTCATCAGCACCCATCAATTCATCATTTATATCAGGTATAACTCCCCAATGCAATCCCTCCCCCCTCCCCCTCCCCATGATAGGCCCCATTGTGTGATGTTCCCCTTCCCGAG
>NC_045448.1:41224938-41312266 GCF_002776525.5 Piliocolobus tephrosceles | reverse complement strand
GGGAGGGATTGCATTGGGGAGTTATACCTGATATAAATGATGAATTGATGGGTGCTGACGAGTTGATGGGTGCAGCACACCAACATGGCACATATATACATATGTAACAAACCTGCACGTTATGCACATGTACCCTAGCACTTAAAGTATAATATAAATAAATAAATAAATAAATAAATAAATAAATAAATAAAATAGACAAAGAGGCTTTGAACTCACCTGACATAATGAGAGTGAACCAGAATGAAAGAAATACAATAAGTATTTTGATACAGTAAGTATTGATAGATATAATACAGATGCCCAAGTCCCTATAGGATATGGAGCAATATTTTAGAACAGGCCATGTAATGATGATATTGATGAGAAGAAAGTGTAATGCTGGAATGTAATGTTTTAAAGGAAGAGCTTGAACATCTTAGCAGGAAAACTGTAATGAGAAATTTTATAGAGACAGTTGTGAATATAATTAATAAGAATTAATGAGATCTTATTAATTTGTTCTAATTAAGTTGTACTGCTTTAGACTGACTTTTAATCTTCAAGGTACACGACAGAATTTTCAAATGCAATAAAACATAGTATTGCTTTAAAACAATAAACGTGTTGGTGCCGTGGCTTAAAGAGCAGGTTCTTGGATATATTAATTTAAGTAACACATTGCACATTGTGAAACCAAAATCTGTGAACAATTGCTATGTGATTTCTCTAAAGGACAACAACAAGTTTATTGGGTTACTTTATTATAAAACTAGGAATTTAAAGTTTCTGCTACCCTAGAGTTCACCATGACAAGTATTTATTCTTTAAATGCTTTTGTTACTCTAAATATAATTCTTTTTCAAAATTCTGAGTTAGTTCTGATGCTTCTGTTTATCACTGAATGTATCATGTCTTAGTTATTCATAGGGATGTACTGGTTTGTTTCATTGCCAGAAGGCATCATTGAAAGATAAATTTTAATCATTCTGCCATAAGGATATCTATTTTTCTAATTTTGCATAATGAATAAATCAATCATTTAAATAGCACTCATTAAATAACCAGAAGGTTTCTGCCTCTCCTTGTAGCATTAGGATGCATATTAATTCAGATATATTAATATAATTAAGATTTATTTATTGAAAACCCATGCTTTCATAGTCTCTGGCTTGAGTAGATGAAGAAGGATAAAATGATAAGCAAGAATGTATATGGTTTATATGTTCATGGAGTTTACTAGTAAGCAGGGTAATAATTTTATTAGTTACATTATTATACCAGTAGTAATTTAGTTATACTTGCAAAATATATTAAAATATATTACAAATACATTATGAACATGCTTGATGACACACATGCTAGGTACACTGCAATAGTTATCTACATGCATAACAAAGAATTCTAAAACTTAACAGCTAAAACAACACATTTTTATTGTCTTGTAATTTCTGTGTGCCAGAAATTTGAGAATGCCCTAGCTGGGTTCTGGCTCAGAGTCTTTCGTGAGATTGCAGTCAAGATATCAACTGGTGATGTTGTTAATGAGAAACTTGACTAAGACTGAATGATCCAGTTTATACGTGGCTTGCTCACTTGGCTATTGGCAGGAGTCTCAGTTCTTCACACACTGATGTCTCCAGAGACCTGCTTGAATATCCTCATAATATGGTCCTTGGCTTCCCTTGGAATGAATAATCCAAGAGAGATAGCAAGCAGGAAGTTAAAATAATTTTTATGGCTTCATCTTGTAAGTTATGTAATGTCACTTCTACCAGATTCTATTTGTTGGAAACAAGTCACTAAGCACAGCTTACATTCAAGGGAGAAGAAATGTGATTAGGCTCTACCTTTTAAAAGGGAGAGAAGCAAATAATTTGTGAATATAATTTAATGTTACTATATTTATCTTTCTTAATCTGAGACATAAAAAACCTGTTTCTTATAGGATGACACTATACAAAGAATTGAAAGATAAATTTAAAACCTATTGCTGTATAACAAATGAAGGGTGAAAGATCAAAATAGTTCCAGACACAGGAAACATACACAAATGTCCTAAAACAGAAGAAGTCGTGAGAAAAAGGAAAGGAAAGAAGGAAGGAAGGAGGGAAGGAAGGAAGGAAGGAAGGAAGGAAGGAAGGAAGGAAGGAAGGAAGGGAGAGAGAGAAAGGAAAAGAGAAGAAGGAAAAAATGGAGGCAGGAAGGAAGGAAAAATAAGAAAAAAAAAGGCTGGTGTGGCTGTGGAGACACAAGTGAAAAAAAGAGTTGCGAGTTGAGGCTGGAGTGGGGCAGGAATGAAGAGGGAGGATATAAACCGTCTGCAGATCAGGTTAAGGATTTTGTCCTTCATTCTAAGGCAATATGAAGGCTTTGAAGGGTTTCAAGTGAGAGGGTGGGGGTAGGGTTGAGGGTTGGGCACAATTAAGTCAGCAGTTTACCAACAAGATACAATATTCTGTCTTTGAAGAGAAAGAAATAAAGGGCATCCAAAACAGTAAAGAGGAAATCAAACTGTTGCTGTTCACCAATTATATGATTGTATACCTAGAAAACCCCAAAGACTCATCCAGAAAGCTCCTGGATCTAATAAATGAGTTCAGTGAAGTTTCAGGATATATAATCAATGTACACAAATCAGTAGCACTGTTATACACCAATGATGACCAACCTGAGAATCAAATCAAGAACTCAACCCCTTTTACAATAGCTGCAAAAAATAAAATAAAATACTTAGAAATATACCTAACCAAGGAGGTGAAAGATCTCTGCAAACAAAATTACAAAACACTGCTGAAAGGAGCCATAGATGACACAAACAAATGAAAACACATTCCATGCTCATGAGTTGGTAGAATCAATATTGTGAAAATGATTCTGCCAAGAGCAATCTACAAATCAATGCACAAATCTACAGATTCAATGTAATTCCCATCAAAATACCATCATTATTCTTTGCAGAACTAGAAAGAACAATCCTAAAATTCATATGGAACCCGAAAAGAGCCTGTATAACCTAAGCAAAACTAAGTAACAATAACAAATCTGGAGGCATCACACTACCTGACTCTAAACTATACTACAGAGCTATAGTTATCAAAACAGCATGGTACTGATATAAAAATAGGTATGTAGACCAATGGAACAGAATAAAAATCTAGAAATAAAGCCAAATACTTATAGCCAACTGATCTTTGACAAAGCAAACAAAAACATAAAGTGGGAAAACGATACCCTATTCAACAAATGGTTCTGGGATAATTGTAAAGCCACATGTAGAGGAATGAAGCTGGCTTCCCACTTCTCACCTTATATAAAAATCAACTCAAGATGGATCAAAGACTTAAATCTAAGACCTGAAACCATAAAATTCCAGAAGACAACGTTAGAAAAATTCTTCTAGACATTGGCTTAGTCAAAGTGTTCATGAACAAGAACCCAAAAGCAAATGTAACAAAAACAAAGATAAATAGATGGGACGAATTAAACTAAACCCTTCTCCACAGCAAAAGAAATAATTGGTGGAATAAACAGACAATCCACAGAGTGGGAGAAAATATTCACAAATTGAGCATTTGACAAAGGACTAATGTGTAGAATCTACAAAGAACTAAAAAAATCAGCAAGAAAAAATATACCTATTAAAAAGTGGGCAAAATACATGAGTAGATGATTCCCAAAAGAAGATATACAAATGGCCAACAAACATGACAAAATGCTCAACATCACTAATGATCAGGGAAATATAAATCAAAACCACAATGAGATACCCCCTTACTCCTGCAAGAATGACCATAATTAAAAAATAAAAACAAAAACAGATATTGTTGTGGATGTGGATGTAGGAATGTAAACTAGTACAAACAATATGAAAAACAGTATGGAGATTCCTTAAAGAACTAAAAGTAGAACTACCATTGAATCCAGCAATCCCACTACTGGGTATCCACCCAGAGGAAAAGAAATCATTATATGAAAAAGACATTTGCACACACATGTTTATAGCAACACAATTTACCATAGCAAAAATATGAAACCTGCCTAAATGACCATCAACCAATGGGCGAATAAAATGTGATACACACACACACACACACACACACACACACACACACACCATGGAATACTACTCAGCCATAAAAAATCCTACTCAAAAATATAGCCAAAAAAATTACTACTCAGTCATAAAAAGAATGAAATAATGGCATTCATGGAAATCTGGATGGAGTTAGAGACCACTATTCTAAGTGAAGCAACTCAGGAATGGAAAAGCAAACATTTTACCTTCTCAATTATAAGTGGTAGCTAATCTATGAGGACACAAAGGCTTAAGAATGATATAATGGAATTGGGTGATCTGGGGGAAGGGTGGGAGAGTGGTGAGGGATAAAAGACTATACATTGGGTACAATTTACACTTCTCAGGTGATGGGTGCACCAAAGTCTCAGAAATCACCACTAAAGAACCTTTCTATGCAACCAAATACCACCTCTTTCTCCAAAACTATTGAAATTAAAAAAAAAATATAGAAAAATTAAATTGTTGACAAGGAAAAAAAGCATGAAAACAAACAAAGATACTCTGTTTGCAGTGTGTGTAGGGACAAAGGTTAAAAGATGGTTGCCTGATGCTTAAGATTTGAACCTGTTGGTGACCATTGATGGAGAATAAAGAGGACATATTTTAAATATTGAAGGTAGATTAGATAGGACTTGGGAATTAATTGGATATGGTAGGAAAAAGAGAGAAGGTGGCTAAGAGGATTCCTAGTTTTCTGGCTTAGGCAATAAATAGATGGTGGTAATACCATTTACGTGCACTAAGAAAAGGAAACACACGGAGAACAATAGCTTTGTGAGCAAGGAGAAAAATTACAACTAAGATACTTAAAACATAGTAAAGTCAATAGGAGATCCTCCAAAATAATCAATGTAATTTGCCCAAAATCACAGTTAACTATTTATTGGCAGAATGCATATCCCTTATATTTAAACTCAAGTAATTTCTACAACAATATGATTCCCTCTTTGTGGTTGTTTTCCTGTTTATTTCTTAGGAGATAGAAAAAGAGAGAATGATCGTAGCACCCCGAGTACACTCTTTATAGGTTTTTGACCTATCTTTGCATTTAGGGAAACAGATTTTTGATATGTGTGACTACTTAAGTAAAACACAAAAGGATTTTCATGGTGCTACATGACTGATGTTTGGGATTATTTAACTGGAGTTTATCATACAGGCAAAGTAGACATTTTGTTCGGAGGAGAAGCTATGGGGAATGGTTAGAGTGACTAGGTAGAAGATATAGATAGAAAAGGGTGGTTTCATGGAAAAAGGTGGTTTCGTTCAAATATATGGGTGGAAATTATGGTTAGAGAGAGAGAGAACATAAGTATCATTGTGAAAATCAAAATAAGTACTAATAAATTTTTTAAACTTATTTTGAAGAACTGCTTTACTACAATCAAAATTGCCCTATAATGTTCTGAGTCATTTTATGTGGGTCCTGGACAGAGTCAAGTAAACAATAAATCATGACCCATCAGTGTTGTTGAAGAAGGTACATGATCTTTGGGAGGCAGGGTTGGAAAGCATTTGAGACTCATATCACCTTTAATATCAGTTTAGGGGAATGGAGTTAGCTAATGAAAAGCTTGAAATTCAGAATAAATTCAGGATAAAATGTTCATTTTTGAACATGAAGTGTAAATAATAAATTAGAAACATTAATGGGCAGAGTGTTCTGGATGCTTTCCTGTAGAATGAATGTGAATTTAGAAAAGTCCTCTGTCACTCTAATATAGGATGTATGAGCTTTGTTAGATTTGAGGTTTGCTACGTTCAGGTTGGATTATGGCTTTTATGGAAGGCAATCCAGAATATTATATGAGGGATCATTTTAGGAATCAGATAAACCCAAGAGTGAGACTTGATTGTGCAACTTGTCATGTAAGCAACACTGGATGAGTTAAACAACTTTTTTGAATTGTACCTTTTTCTTCTGCAGTATAGAAAAAATAACCTCATCAGTATCTCTGGGTTCTGTGGTCTACACTTTCTACCTTCGTCAGGATCTTTCTCTTCTCTTACAACATTGTCCTGTTACTGCGGATTTGTTGATACCGTTAGAAGGGCTGATAAATAATTGATTGAGCTGCACAGCCTAATTCATAGTAGGTAATATTTGTGGGTCATAATCACTGACCAGAACAAGCAGAATGTTAGCTGATAAATGGATATTTAGAGATCAGCCATTTTGGCGAATGAGCTAAACAAAAGCTGGATGCCAAACCTGGGTCTAAGTGGACACGAAGCCAGAAAAATCCAATTAATGGGAGTGCGGTATATTTCCCTGAAGATTTAAAGTATATATGTTCTCTGTTTACATACAACCCCAAAGATATGTTAGGAAGTAAAGACTCAACACTTGTCCAGTAAGAAAGTATTATTGCTTGGTCTGGTTGTGGAGATATCTAAATCAGCACAATGTTGTCATGCTAGTGGTTTGTACACTGTGTTCTAGAGTGAGACCATCCGGGTCCAAATAGCGTCTTGGATACTTAGAACCTGCATGTATTTGGGAAATGGCTTACATCCCTTGTATCTCAATTTCCTTATATGTACTCTGTGGATAATTATAGTATTTTCTCAAAGGGGTCTTTTGAGAATCAAATTAAATGACAAGTGTCTTAGTCCAGTGCTTGGCTCTGGTAAATGATCAACATATGATTTATGTTATCTGTTGTGATTATTACCTTCAACAACAAATGTATAAGGGCCTGCTGTAATATATTGGTGCATCGTCTAGCAAATATTATCTCAGCCTCATCTTTGGGGCAGAGTATACTTCTTTACATGATTGACTTTGGCTTGATCTTGTGATTCACTTTGATTTTACTTATTTGGTTGGTTTGACGGGGTGAGAGAGTTTAAATGTACCTGCATGCTTTAGTTTGGTTCTTTTGCTAGGAGACTTGCCTTGAGAAAAACATGTCCCAGTTAGTGCTGATTCACAGAGAGCATGAAGACATGTAAAAAAAAAAAAAAAAAAAAAAAACAAACAAAAAAAAAAACAACTTATTTGAACCCTATCTGAAGCCTGAAGCTAAGCCCAGCCAATGCACAGCTTAAATAGCAGCTGTCCAAGCCAACCCAGCTGACCCCTACACACTAGGTAAGAAAAAAATGCTTGTATTGTAAGTCACTGAGTTTGTAGGTGTTTTATTACACAGCATTTTAGTGGCAATATCTGACTTGCCTTTTGTGCAGCAGTGATTCATCCCGAGCAAAGCAAGCTCCAGGTAGCCACTGCCCCTTTACCTGAGTAGCCTAAAGCAGTGCCACCAACCAAGCCCAGATCAGATGAGCCAAACTAATTGTTATGTGAGTTTGGGAGTATTTTTTTACATTGTTACAATAGCTGCTTGATCCTCCTATTTTGTGGCAGGCGTGGGAAAGAACAGGGACAGTGTTGCTGTGGTGTTTGCATTAAAGTGAATATTTATAAATACTACTAAATGTAAGTTAGGTGCTCTTATTTCTGACCATAATGTTTTAGACAAAATGCTACAGTTCACTTTTTCTTATCTTTAGCCAAGATATGAAGCTAAAGTATAAACTCTTAAACCCATAAGTGAGAAAATAAATCCCAGAAGGTGCTACAAAGGAAACCGTGAAATCTCTTCCCTGAAGAGTTTGAAATACAACATAATCAGGCTTTTGGTTAGATTATTGGCGTGTCTGCCTATCTGAGGGAAGAGGTATGAACCAGAAAACTTAGAAGTTGCTCTGGTTTTAGGATTTTATTATTTTAAATAAGATAATCTTAGCCAGCTCAAATTGTAAGATGGCTTGGTATTTTCTGGTTTATGAAGGTAAATTATATGTATATAAATTAATATTATAATTATATATACACATAGATATTGGAATCCATGTGTGTATATATATAATTTGTATATGTATAATGTATATATATCCAATATCTATGTGTGTATTATATAATTTATGCATACATGTATAAATAATACACACACACATATCCTTCAGAGATATTCCTTATGTATCTATGAAGGAATATACTTCATAGATATTAAATGTGTATGTGTGTATGCTTTATTCCCATAGATATTCCTTTTCCTGATGGTCCGAGGAAACACGCTTCAAAGCATGTCACCAGATAGAAAGGCTGTCTTCGTAGAAGATTGAAAGGGTAGTGAAGAGCTTGATAAAATAGCTAGTACAGATTTTCAGATACAAAAACAAAAGTTTCAGAGATGTCAAAGAAAACAAACAACAAAGTAAAGAGACAATGTTGGGGTGATTGGACCCAACACCAGGTCATGGGGGTGACGAAGTCCTATGGAATCAAAGGAATGAAAAAAGACAGTTTGAGAGAGTAAGTGGGTTCAGGGGGCCAACGTGAGTATGGAGGCTGTGAAGGCCCCAAGCTCTGGAAGGCCCCGAGCTCTGTTTGATCACTTATTGGTGATCAAACAAAGAAACAGGTGGTGAGAATGTGGGGGTCAAAAGGGAGAGTTGCATTAAACACATGATTTACAGCTGTGACAGTTTAGCATATGCTCTGCTACTTGAGATAATGAAGAGCAGGTTCTTTTAACTCAAGACATAATCCATCCTGGGAGAGCAAGGAGCAAGGAGCCAGAAAGTCTAGACACATTCCAGAGCCATGAGGGGTTTTACACCCTGAGCCCTGGAATCTATCCAAGCCACAAGGGGTTTTATGCCTTGGGTTTAGATTATAGTGCGTCAGGGTAGCCTTCCACCCTTTAGCACAGAGCTTGGTGTTCCAAAGGCCATGAGGGGTTTTAGACCCTGAACTCTGGACATGTTCCAAGACTCTTTTACATTATGTCAGACATGCAAGCCCTGCCTCAGCTTCTCTCCCACCACTCAGTTTTTCTCCCAACAAAACAACCTACAGAATAGGAGAATATATTTACAAACTGTAAATGTTACAAGAGATTACTATAAAAATATATAAGGAACTCAAACAACTTATTAGCAAAAAACAAATAAATGAATATAAAATGTGCAAAAAACCTAAATAGCCACTTCTCAGAAGAAGACATATAAATGGCCAACAGATATATGAAAAAGTGCTCAATATCACTCATCAGGGAAGTACTAATCAAAACCACAATTAGATAACACTTTATTTCAATTAGAACGGTTATGTTAAAGTGTCAAAATATGACAAATGCTGGTGAGAGTATAGAGAAAAGGGTATTCACACACTGTTGGTGGAATATAAATTAGTATATCTATTATGGAAACAGTATTAAAATTCCTCAAAAAATTTAAAGACTGTACCATTATATGATCCAATTACTGGGTATATATTCAAAGGAAATGACATAAGTATGTCAAAGAGATATCTGTACTCCCACAGCACTATCACAATAACCAAGATATGGACTCAACCTAAGTGTACATCAACAGACGAATGGATAAAGAAGAAGTGACATATATACACAATGGAATACTATTCAGTCATAAAAAAAGAACAAATTTTTTGCATTTGTAACATGAACTTGGCTAGGATTATGTTATGTACCAGATACAGAAAGATAAATGCCACATGATCTCACTCATATGTGCAATTTAAATAAGTAGAATTAGAGAGTAGAATAGAGGTTACCAGAGGCTGGGGAAAGTAAGGGAAAGAGATGATGGAGAGTGAACAATATGTGCAATGTTACAGTTAGGAGAAATAAATTTATAGTTAACAATTGTCATCCTATAACTATAATAATAGTTACCTATACATAGTTAACAATAATGTATTGTATATATCCAAAAAGCTAGAAGAGAGGAATTTAAATGGTCTCATCTCAAAGAAATGATAAATGTTTTGAGGTAATGGAATTGCTAATTGCCCTGCTTTGATCAATATGCAATATATTCATGTATCAAAACATCACACTGAACACATAAATTATATGCTTTATACAAGAAACCCACTAAAGTCATAGATAGGTTAAATATGGAAAAAAAGATAATCTATGAAAATGTGAAGGAAAAGAATACTTAAGAGGCTCCATTAATTTCAGATAAAGTGGACTTCAGAACAAGATTTCCTTTGGTATCCCGTATATAAGACTTAAAAATTATGGCCAGAAAAAACAAAGAAAGATAGGAAAATACAGAGTTAGAATTATTTGATTTTTCCCGCAGTCAACTGATAGTACCTATCAGTAACTGATACCAGTTTTTTCCTTTAACTGTGTGTTGGTCTTCACTGTGGCAAAACTTCTTTATTCCCCAAGTCCCTACACTAGATTTTGTCTCAATGTTTTCTTTGCACATATGCTTGTAATCAAATAACAGATCTAATGAAATGCTAGTCACTTTCCAATAATTGCATGTAGTAAATAATTGTGTAGTTAAATGTTAACAGAATCATTTTATAGGTGATGGCATAGAGACTCAGACTGGTTACTAATCTTTTGAAAGTCACACAACCAAGATATGGGGGCAGACAATAAGGTGAGGATTCAGTTTGTTTTCTTCCAGGGGCTACTCTTATACATACCCCACCCCCCCCCCCACCAAAATTTTGAGGCCAGGGCTCCCTATTATACCTCCTTTATAAGTATTCTATTGCTGTATAACAAATTACCACCAACTTAGCACCTTGAATACAGCCACTGTGTGTGTGTGTGTGTAACGTATACTACATATTATAGTATATATATATAAGTTAGCAGTTTTAAAAATCAGTTCATATTCTTTTAGTTCATTTTTTATGAGTCTGTAGTCTTTGCAGTTTTGACTCCAGTGACTTTTATTTGCTTTTTTCATCATTATATGCAATTTAACTGTGAAAACTTGTGGACTTTTGAATCTGTTAATTATAATATCAGAAGATGGGAATGAATACGAAAGGAGCAGTTTTGGGGAGAGGAGATAAATAATTGTTTGAGTCAGGTTAATTTTAAATTAGGGAATCTGGTAGGAAAGACTGGTGAATTATTAAATATTTGGGTCTGAAATTCAAAGGAGGAAGTACAGGTGGGGCATGAGAAGGTTCAGTAACCAGACTTAGAAAAGGCATTGGGTTGCTGTGCACAGGATGAAATAGGACACGTGAGGTACGGTGGAAGAGTGATTAAGAACACAGGCTTTTCATCACTATTTGCATTCAAATCCTGGCTTGTGACTTACTCGTGTGATATTTCCTAATCTATAAAGTTGTGGAGGTTGGAGAATAAAACCCAAACACACTGACTCATCTTACTTTCAGTTCGTGATCACTTTCCTTAAGGAGGCCCTTGGTGCTGCCCATTATATTTACCTGGTCCATTCACCATGCCTCTCTTCTACATGACTGTTTTATGACTTTCATTTGCTTTTTCCATACTGTGGGCTGCAAAGATGGCTGTCTTGATTATTCTTGGATCCGACTCCTCTAGATGAGGTTTTGTCAATGGTCTTCTCAAACCTGAAAATTCCAGCTTTTCCTGCCCCATTCTTGATCCCGGATGCCAGTATCTGCTGTTTCCAATTTCTTCCTTCTTGAGCCTATTTTAATCAGGCTTTTGCCCTCACCACTTTATTAAAATAGCTCTTGCAGAGCTTATCATTGACTTCCACTTTACTCATTAATCAATTATCAGAACTTGTTTTTTCAGCAAGATTTGACATATTTGTTTATTTCTTTGTTTCTAGATACCAATCTATTTCAGTTACCCTTCTACCTAACAGGTCCTTCCTTTTCCATTTCTTTCTATGATTTTTTTTTTCATCAAGTTGCTGACTTCTAAATATTCACATACTCTCACTCCAAACCTTATACTTCTTGTCTTTTAGGTATACACTGTAACCTTGGTAATTTTATCAATTTTCAAACTTTAAATATTATGTATATCTTGAGTATTCCCAATTTTATATCTCCAACTCATAACGTTATCCCTAAGTGTCAAGCCTGTGTATCTAGCTGTCCATGTGACATCCTCACTTAATTGTCTGAAAGGCACGTCAGACTTAATGTGTCCCAAGTCAAGTTTCTATTAACTTTTCTCCTATTTCAAAATTATTGCTTTAATATTATTTTTATATCATCATTTGCCCACTGCATTTTTACATTTGTTCAAATATCTTAGATAGGAAAATTGGGATATCATCCAAACTCCCAGAAAGGAATGCAGACTCAATAGGTAACAAAGCAGGTAGATAGTAGATGTGGCAGTAGTTGCCTGTGGAGATTTTTCTCCAATTGTTTTATTTTCTTAGTGAACCCAGAAACAATCCCATATTTAATGCTAAGGTAGAACAAATGAAAGGAGAGGCTGAAGGGTTGGAGAGAAAGGGGCATTTGAGGAGACTTGAGTAGACTTTCTTTCATACCCTGCATCTGGCTCTAGCCTCAAATACATGAGGATTTGGATATTTCATATTGTCTTTAATGCTACTACTCTCATCTAAGCCATCATCTCTCTCTTAGATTATTGCAATACCCTCTTAACTGATTTCCATGCTCACTTCCTTGCCACTTTCCCTTGGAGTTTTTTTTTTAATTCACCAGCAAAAGAGATCCTTTAACATGTAAGTCAAATGTTGTTGCTCCATAAAAGCTTTCTATCTTAACCAGAATAAATGCTAAAGTCAACAGTGGCCTTCAAGGCCTTGTATTTTCTGGCTCTGTGAACCTCCTTAATCTCTCTCCTACAAGCCAGCTCCTTGCTCCCTTGATTCCAGCTACATCAAGCCTGTTGTGGTGGCCAAACATAACAAACATAATCTGTACTTGATGTTCCTTCAACATGGAGTTCTTTTCCCTAAGAATTCTGGTTAGTTCAGTCCCTCATTTCCTTTTGTTCACTTTCAAATGTCACTAGATCAGGGGAGTCTTTACTGATTACCCTGTATAAAATTGCAATGCTCCCTTCTCTAGCACACCTACTGTGCCTGGTCTTCTTTAGCCTATTTATTATTTTACTTTCTGTAGCAAATATCACACCATCTGATATATTTTATTTTTGCTTCAAATATTTCTCCTTTCTTAGAAGCTGTGTAAGAAAAGCACCATTGTTTTTGTCATTATAAAATCTCTCATGCCTAAAACACCAATTCAGCACACAGAAAGTACTCAATGAATATTTTCATATGAATGTGCATCATATTTGTGAGACACCAAATCAAAGTTTAATTTTTCATATTTGTTACCTGCCTAGGCAATATTTCAAAGGACATTTGCTTTTGAGAAACATTGAGGAATCATAAGAGTAGCAGGGAGATTATCATCAGGATAGCTTTTTTGGTTTATGTCATAGTTGTGCTACTTTTTAACTTATGACTCTGGTTAATAGGAGACTTTATTTCACCATTTTGATCCTCAGTTTCTTAACCTGAGATTGGTAAAACAAAAATTACCTAACTAAATGAAGGTGATGTATATAAGAAGGCCTTGGAATATTTAAAATACCAAAGCACTGAACAATGTAGATTTTTACATTTAAATTTTGAATCAGGATTTGTTTTTTAAGGTGATAATGCTGCAATTTTTGAAATGTAGTTCAATTAATGATTTCATATACACATCATCCCTATGTTAATTAATATATCACTAGGTGAGTGACCCTCCAAAGCTAGAGAATTTTACTTCTGTACATCTCCATTATACAACTGTAATAAAAATCCACCTAATCACCATATACAGAGCTGTATGCAATAACTAACCTGTGGCCAAATTTGCAGAGTCAGTCTGTTTTCTGGTAACACAGCACTTTTATACATGATCAAAAATCAGGGTTAATTATTCTGAAGAAGATTTGGTCTATAATTAGGGCAGAGAAGTTATTATTAAAATGTTATTTTTGTTAAAGAAGATTCCCAGTATATAATTAGAGATATTTATGCCTGGGACTAAAACTGGAAAAATGGCCATCTATTACATTCTTATAAAGATAGATTGCTCTCTGATTTATCCACTTTCTTTCAAATCACAAAATTATATCCCCTTATACACACACAAACACATACACCACATACACACATGTACACACACGTGCACACACGCATTTCTGCTTAGACCTGTAGAACTGTGGCCCATAAGCAGATTAAAAGGACAAGTTTGCTTGTTTGCACTAATCCCAGTTATGGTGGATTGTGAAGGAGCCAGGATATTCTCCTAGTTGTGGCATCGTTTGAGAGAGATGTTCAATCTTCAGAAAGCTAATGTAAACTTATCAGCTTATCCTGTGCAGACTGCCAGGCATGCCATTTTCCTCCTGTGTCTCACAATGTCAAAACCATCTCTGTCTGCTGCCGTGTCATTGCCATTTGATTCATGTTCGCACAACTGCCAGCCCTTCCCAGGACATCCTTCTCTTGTCTTCTCACATCCTTTAAGACGAGGGTTGTGGTCAGCCTTAAGATTTCCTAGCCTTGTTCTAGATCCTTGAGGAATTACCATACTGTTTTCCATAATGGTTGAACTAGTTTACCATTGACCCAGCCATCCCACTGCTGGGTATATACCCAAAGGATTATAAATCATGCTGCTATAAAGACACATGCACACGTATGTTTATTGCGGCACTATTCACAATAGCAAAGACTTGGAATCAACCCAAATGTCCATCTGTGACAGACTGGATTAAGAAAATGTGGCACATATACACCATGGAATACTATGCAGCCATAAAAAAGGATGAGTTTGCGTCCTTTGTAGGGACATGGATGCAGCTGGAAACCATCATTCTTAGCAAACTATCACAAGAAGAGAAAACCAAACGCTGCGTGTTCTCACTCATAGGTGGGAACTGAACAATGAGCTCACTTGGACTCAGGAAGGGGAACATCACACACCAGGGCCTATCATGGGGAGGGGGGAGGGGGAGGGATTGCATTGGGAGTTATACCTGATATAAATGATGAATTGATGGGTGCTGACGAGTTGATGGGTGCAGCACACCAACATGGCATAAGTATACATATGTAACAAACCTGAATGCTATGCACATGTACCCTAGAACTTAAAGTATATATATATATATATATATATATATATATATATATATAAAGATTTCCTAGCCTTGGACAGTCAAAGAATGTCCCTCTGTTCTCAGAAAAGTTTATTGTGCTTAGACACCCTGTAGTTCAGAATGTATTTCAAGTTCACTGACAAACTTGCTTATGTGATAATGACTGAAACTATATTTTGTTTCCTGAATTCTCCATAGTAAATACTTGCCTGCATGATTCATTTACTAACTGAATATAAAACCTAATATTGACAATTTCATCCAGTTTTCTGAAGCTACTTGTTTTACTTAAGCTATCACTTCTTTTCACACTTGGCATCACAATTCTAGATTTAGTATAGGAAAAATAAAGGTATACTTATAGGTGGGGAATTTATCTTTCAATTCTAATAACTTATTATTAGAAGCAATATTGTTTAAATGGGCTAATTAATGTAATACCAATTCAGTACCCACATAGAATTTCATGCAATGGCAGAAAACTTCTTGGATGTACTGTAATAGATTATGGTCCTGAAAGTGTTACAGCTGTCTAAAGTCTACATTTCAAATGTTTTACAATTGTTGCTTCCGCAAGGATTTTCCAGAATCATACTCTCAGATTTGCATATAATTTGTATTTCTTAAGTGGCACTGAAATGTAGCTTTAGGTATTGTCCTCATTAAAGTTTTGTCACTGCTCTTCTCGAGGTCATTGCTTCATTCATCTTTCTTTTTTCCTTTTTCCAATATATTCAAAATAACTGGTCTAAATACACTAATAAGCAATTATCAAGTTACTACTTTATTATCTTACTGCCCCATCTGAGGCACCATCAACAACAGGGGCTTACTATCACACTGGGAGAGAGAGCCAGAGAGAAAGAAAGAGAGAGAGAGTGAGACTAACTCTGTCAAAAGTATGTAAAATTTAACTATAATCAATGAAGTATCTGGGGTCTATAATATCTACTTGCTTCTTTAATTTGTTTAATCCATTCCATGAATGCCCAATAGCTTGGTCTAGTTAATAGAAAATGCTGTGGGTATGAATATCAGTCATACGGTTGTGTTGTGAGTTCTACTAGAGTATAAAATCTTGGTCTCTGGTCCTTGATTTTGTCATTTATATTCCTCTTCCTAAATCCTACAGACTGCCTGGAGGGCACTTGGTAACTATTTGTTGGTAAATGAGTGAATGAATGAGAATGTTATTTGGAGGATAACTGGTTTTGTGAATGACGCAATGTGGCATATCAGAAGGAGATAGAATTTGGGATTCATATGCTCTAGGTTCAAATACCAACCCTGCCACTTAATAGCTATTATATTCAGCAAGTTATTTTAGTCTGAGACTGATTACTTAACTCAAACTTTCCTGACGGGGGAAATACAGTTATATATTGTTATCTATTCCTTTGTACATTCATTCTTTTACCAACTGTGTCCTATTCATCCTTGGAATAATATATTATCTTCTGTGAAATGATCTGCTATGTTTTCATGCTCTCAGGGAAAGATGAAGTTTCCATTTCAAACTTACTAAACACTTTTCTCTTGGGAAGTTATCTTTACTCTACTGCAACTCCTCCATTAAGTGAAAAGGAAAGCAATTGAAATAAAAATTAACTATAAAGAGATTTTCAATGTTACCCCAACAATATTGGTTCTAGGAAGGGAAACAGATAAGCTGTAGCTGGTCTATCATTCCCACTAAGTCATTTTCTGGTCATTAACAACTTATAAAACAGAAGTCTGTGTTTATTTTTAAAAAGCTTATTCTCATGACACGCTTTTAATAGTTTAGTTTGCAAAACTGCAAAATTTACGGTCCATTAAAAACAATAATGGTCCAGAGTGATTGAGACAATGATTACAACTATGAAGGCATGGATGGCAGTAAAGTTGGTGAATTAGAATGGGTCAGAGTCCTGAGAAGAGAGGATGGGAGAGAGAACCAAAATTGCTCTTCTTTCTTAAGTGGAGTTTTTTTGTTCTTAATCTTCTTTGCTTATACTGTACATTTATTACACAAGACTCTTTTCCTCTCAAAGATGGGAACTGGAACTTTGAGAGTTTGAGACTCTGAAAAGTAAGACTGTGTTGTCTGATAGAGAGGTCAATGAGAGTCACAGCATAGGAGTAGGGTAGAAGGCGGCTGGCAGAAGTATAATGGCAAACATCTACGATTTAAAACATTGCCTGATCTCCATAGAGTGCACCTGACTCCTGTTCCCAGGTACCCGTAATTCAGTAACCGAACAGAGTAGGAAACCTGATCTTCTCTTCCTCAAGTCAGCTAACCCCTCTGGACTGTAAATGAAAAATTCAGCTATGACAATTGTCCAACTGAGAGGATTAGTTATGAGGAGCTGGCAAAGCCTCCTTGAACCCTTTGAAATTAACATGCAGATATGAGGTATTTGAAACTGACAAGTGCTATATTTTTGCCCCCAGGAATTTAAAGTTCTTCCTGAAGCCAGTGATGCGACACATTTCTTGTAGCAATCTGCTTATGACTCAAATTCAGAGGTGTGAATTTTTTCTGATTTCTAATACATAATGTGCAGATGGGGGAGTAGGAAGAGATGCTTAAGGAGTTTTTTCTTCCCTCCACAAAGTTATATTTGTTTACTATGGATGTTTAGATCATGTAATTAGTGTGATATTGTTTTACTGGAGGAGGACAAAAAAAATCCTTGTTTGATATTCAACTTTGTTATTTTATATGCAGTGTAATTGAACACAGCTGAACAAGTAACTGGCCATATTGATCTAAAACTTTAGCTCAAGTCAAAATAAAATAGTTGGTCACAGGCATTTATCCTTAGGCTTATATTTTGGAAAAGGAAATGCTTCCAAGATTTCACATGCTTCTTTTTCTTCTTGGAGTGTTTAATGGGTGATGTTTCAAAAATCAGTTTATTTCCTTCAGTTCTTTCTTCCATCTGACCTTCCCTAATTTTTTGTTTTGCCTTGGCTTACTAACTTTTAGGCAACTAATAAAACCATGATGAGTATTGAGAAGATGTAGATATATCTTTAAAATGTGTGCTATATGTTGTGTATGTGGTATTTGCTGGCTGTCACTGAATGGGAATAACAGCAGCATTTGGCTTTTTGGCATGTGCTTCATTTATTGAAGAAAATAGTAAACCTCCCTACTATGGTGGCACTTTCATGAAGAGGCATGGAATCAGCTATATATTCATGGTGTCAAACAATTCACTGCTTGCCTTTTATCTTCTTTACTTTGCCCTTTTAAATCTAACACGATTACTTTAGCCTTACAAAAAAGGAGGGAGAAGCTTTACTCCCATTTAGTTTGGTATTTTATTTGATAGTTCCCATTATGAAAATCATAATATGTTTGAATCACAGGAGATAAACAATAAAATTCCTCATGGCTAATAACCCAAAATTTTGCCCTATAATTTTTTTTTTATTTTTGATAAATACAAGGTTTTACACTGAATCTAACTTTAATAATAAAAATATTCTTAAAAATCCCTCTACTTATTTCTGGAAGGCTGATTTTCATTGGCAAATTAAATTGAAATTTCTGGCATCACAGAAGTCAGTGGCTATAATGGGAGTCATCCCAATGTTGGTGAATGCCATAGAAGATATTTAAGGAAAATTTCTGTTACTGTTGATTTTGATGGTGGTTCTGGTGGTAGAGGTGAGGAGATTGAATCATTTGCCATATGTAATTCCACTTCAGCATAGGATAGAAAGTTTAATTTTTTTTTTTACATTTCAGTGTAAGATAGACTATTTTGAAATGCCATAGCTATTACCTAATATGATTATACGGAGCTCAAACATCAGACTCTACATTAAAACTACATATCAGTATTAAAAAGCAATTGTCATAATAAACTTTTCATGAAACAATAATTAGAAAACACATGTATGTATGGTATTTGGTGTTGCTTAGTCTGAGACTGTAGATTTCATTTGGTTAGAAAATTATGCCCATGTGGCTACAGTGGCATCAGGATAAGCCCAGTGTAAACTTGAGGGTTTTTATAAATAAACTATTTTCCTTTAAAAGAAATATAAAGAAATTAAAATGCAGGATTTCTTTGAAGGTAAATGGCCACATTATTTGTTAATGGATCTCTGAAATCTGTGACAGTCAATGAGGGAAAAAAACACTAAGATAGTGGTATCATGTTTCTGCAAAAAGGGCTATAGATGTTGGACATGCTGTGTATTCCAGGGCTCTAGGTAAGTTTTAATTCTAATTAACTACACATTTTTTGACAAAATATTGATTTAATAATCTCAAAACTCCTAACTTGTTATTTTTGCTAGTTTAAATAAACGATAATTTTTCTTTTATTTGTCTTAATAATTCTGACAAAGATAAGCTGATCAAAATTTTTAGAATAGTCAAGAAAACAACTTCTTATATGAGGCTTTACTTTCCCTAAGATCATCAGAAATCTGAATTTTTAGCCCCAAATGCTACAAGATAAACCTCAAGCTTGCACATCCTATGATCCTGTTAGTGGCATAAAACATATGAGAAAAAAGCAGGGGCAGTTTTCTACTTGGCATAGAAATGTACTTGTTACCATTCCGTCACTAAATACGGTTCTAGTATGCACTGGTGTGGCACCTAGTGAGGTTCCTGTTTTAGATGTTTATTCAGGCTTTTGCTATTTTCTGCAAGGAAACTCACATCATTAATTATGTTATTTTGGTAGCTTGCAGAGCTATATTTTCTTTCATTTAAATACAAAATTTGTTTCTATTAGAAAATCATTCCTTTTAAAGCCATTATTAACATAAAGTAAATTTGAAATCTAGGTATATCTAGCTACAAATGCTGAGTCTCTTTACATATCTCTAGGCTATTGACTTTTACTTGACACTGGAACAAATGGATGCTTTTCGTTGTTTCTCTGTGGGGTTTTCCTGCATGTAAAATAAAGAGAACAGCTGCCATGGGCTCATTCCAAATTGGAGTGATTCATAAGAATCACACGTGTGAAGACCTTGTACAGTGCAGAAAAATGCTAGCTCAGCCAAAGCTATTATAGGAATGAAGGTCAATGTTCATGTCTATTTCCTTTATAGCCACCTGCTCTGTTTGCATATGTATTTAATTTTCTATGCCTTTATATCACCTCCTACCCTTGTTAGAGAAACTACATTTGTTTCCTGAAGATCTTAAAAAGAATATTTTGTAAGATTATTTTACAATGAAAACTAGATAGGACTATCAAACTGGATCTTTAAATAAAGGAAGACTATTCAGAGAAAAATGTTACTCATAGACTTTTTTAGACTAACAACTATGATATCATTAAAGAGTGAGTCTTCTAAATTTCCCAAGAATGAGGTTTTTCCAAGAGACACTATTGGCATGTCTGTTTTTTAGAGCATACTTTGATTTTATTTTCAATAGAAGCAATTTTGAGTCAGAAAGAAATAACTATATTCTGGGAAATGGTTTGGAAATCTATCATTTCTAATGGTCTTTCCTGATGTGGAAACACAGAACATTGCCTTGGCCAGTGGACATATTTTGCTTACTGGCTTAAAATCTTTGACAAGTCTAGTGAAACCTGAGGAGCTAGAGACCAAAGAAGAGGCCTACGTGTAATGTTTTCCAGCTAAACTATAAACAAAAGGGAGATACACTTTCCTTGTTCTAGGAGTTTTCCAAAGGGTAAGGGTCCCAGTTTGAAGAGGCAATCAAAGATGAGATGAAGCAAGGAATTGCATTGGCATATATGGTAATAATGAGACTTGCTTAATTTTTGCAAGTTGCATGATGCCACTCATTTTTATTTTATAAAGGTCATTTGTATAAACAAATATTTTTCAATATGGAAAAATTGGAAAATACACACAAAAAGGGAAAAAGGATTTCTCGTAATCCTACTCAGAGATGATCACTGTTAACATTTTGGTGATTATATTTGTAGTCTTTGATATATTTGTCTGTATTATAGGCATTCACAAATATGAATTAATATAGTGTATTGGGCTATATTTTCTATTTTTAAAAAACTTGCCTTTCTATGAGCTATCTCTTGCTATTTTAGTATTTGTGTAAAACTCCTTTTGAATGTATGCATCATACTTCATTTTATGGCTCTATAATTCTGAAAAATACTTGTTATTTCAACTCCTTAAATGTTCACTTGCAAGCTGACCAAATAAGGTTGCAACCTTGGGGTGCTAAGAAATCCCCTCATCCTGGGTCATAATTAATATAGTATTGTACTGACACTATATTGTATATTTTTGGAAATGATATTCAGAAAACTCTGGTTCAGTTATCTCACTCATAAAATGAGGAACACATTTCCCATTTGGCCTCAAAGAAACATTTTGCGGGTAAAATGAAATGTAAAATATTTTATAAAAAGCCTATAAAGGTCCACACAAATGCAAAATGGTTTTGTTTTTGATACTGAGCTCTTTTGGATTTCAATTACACTCATCTGCATTCCTGAGATCATCTCTAAGATGCAGTATACCAACTGAGTGGGTGCACTGTCATGTTGTAACTGCTTCATCCAACCAGCACCATGGATAGGTCCTTCAGTAGTCTGGTATTAAATCTTAAGACAATAGGAGTTAAATCTAGAGTGGTTGTAAATTAGATTTCTGTTTAACTTTATGTTAAATCCACTTAGATAAAATATCCAAACATAAACACAAAAATTGCAGATACATAAATATGAAAGTTTACAGACTAGGAACTGCATAATACTAGGTTGCACAGACATCAGCTCTGAAAAAAGAAAAAGAGTTATGCCTTTGTTGACACTATTAAGCCTACATGTGGGCTTCTTGTAATAATTAAATGTCATTATTACTAAATTTCTGTTCATCCATTATTTAGCTTCTTGTTGTTGAAGGGATTCTTAAGTTATGTATAATATAAATATAAATGGAGTAATCCTTAATGGGACCTGCACGCTCTTTGTTTATAATTCCCATCACCCAAAATAATGCTTTCCATCTGGCAAGTGCATATATATATATATATACACACACACATGCGTGCGTGCACGCACACACACACACATGTGTATGTATTATATATATTATAATATTATAGTTGCATATATTTAGGTGAATAAAATAGATACAAAATACACAAAAAGGCATATATTTTTATGTATTCAGGATATTGCAACATGTGGAGAAATTTGCTTGAACTAGATGATAAACAACGTGAAAGCAGAGGTTCTCTTTATTTTATTTATCAATCTTCTCTGAGCTCCTAGCAAAGTATTTGTCTATGGCAGACTCTCATGAAGTATATTTTAATTAACAAATTAAGTAGCAAAGTAAAACATTAATGCATGTGATTACCACAATAACTCTACAAAGCATATATCATGAATATTAGTATTCATTATTTACAGGTGAGAAAACTGATGGTCAAAATGACTAAATTATTCACTCAAGGTCATATTACTGGTAAATAGAACTCAGATCTCTTCATCCCCATGGCTAACACTATGCACATTGCCTTAGGAGCATCTTGTTCATTTAAAGGGATGATTGAACATATCATAGTTGGTTTGTAGCCTATCAGTTTTTAGCCCAAAGTGTTTCTATATAAGAGGTATGATATGGTTTAGATCTGTGTCCTCACCCAAATCTCACATCGAATTGTAATCTCCAGTGTTGAAGGTGGGTCCTGGTAGGAGGTGACTGGATCATGGGGACAGAGTTTTCATGAATAGTTTAGCAACACCCCCCTTGATACTGTATAGTAATAGAGTTCTCATGACATCTGGTTCCTTAAAAGTGCATAGCACCTCCTCTCACTTTCTTGCTCCTGCTCCCACCATGTAAGGCACCTGCTCCCGCTTTGTCTTCTGCCATAAGTAAAACCTCCCTGAGGCCTTCTCAGAAGCAGATGCCACCAGGCTTCCTCTACAGGCTGAACAACCATGAGCCAATTAAGTCTCTTTTCTTTATAAATTAACCAGTTTTGGTATTTATTTATAGCAGTAGGAGAATGGACAAAGTGTATCAATCAGAATGTTTTGACTTGAGAGGTTTCAGGTAGCACTTTTAGGCTTCACAACTACAAGAGAAAGAAATAGAATATCTTTTCGTTTTATTTTTTGGAGTGAGGAGAACCTACCTGGAATTCCCTAGTAGGCTCCCCGTTGAGTCTCAATGGGCAGGTTACCATCACATTCCTGTTTCTAATTTCTGACCATCTTTACCCTTTTTTATCTCTTCTGCTCCTGCCCCTCCTCTTACCCTCCCCACTCAAGTAGACCCCTGTGTCTGTTGTTTCCTTCTTTGAGTTCATAAGTTCCTACCATTTAGTTCCCACCTATAAGTGAGAACATGCAGTGTTTTGCTTTTCTGTTCCTGCATTAGTTTGCTAAGAATGATAGCCTCCAGCTCCATCCATGTTCCTGAAAAAGACATGGTCTCGTTCTTTTATTATGGCTGCATAATAGTCCATGGTGCATATGAACCACATTTTCTTTATCCAATCTGTCATTGATGGGCATGTAGGTTGATTCCATGTCTTTGCTATTGTAAATAGTGCTGCAGTAAACATTCACAACAGTCCACAATATTTTAATCTTACTGTCATTACTGAAATTGTTTCAGTTCTAATGCTTTTGTAAATAACCCCAGGAGGGTCTATGTTTTAGTACCCTAGTACCTTTTTCTAAGGAGTTTTTCAAATGTTTGCACTTGATTTAACAGGCCTATGCAATATATAATGCTTTGCTTGGTAGAAAATGGGGTAAGAAACTCAGAAAGACAAAGAAACGAAAGGAAAAAAAAAGTAAATGAGAGATCAACTATGCTTTAATATGAGAAACCTAGGTACTTTATGACACTCCGAATGAGCAAGTGCCGGAAATGACCCTTTACTACATATAAGATTTGGGATTGCTGGTGATATAAAATACTAACTCTCTAGGCAGAGTCTGTCCTCAATTAACTTATATTTTAATGGAGGAAAAATCAAGTAAACCCATAGTTATTGTATAATACAAGTCTTGATTTCTTGAGTCACAAAGTGCTCAGGACTCCATTGGAAGGGCACTTCATCAAGTCCTTAAATTCTCCAGCCATCGCTCTTCTTTTCAGTCTCTTAACATTACTTCACAGTTTTATTCTACTTCACAGTTTAGCACTTAAGCATATTCTTGTGTTTTTCAATGTTGTTTCATAAAAAGAAGGTGAAGAAATTTTATTTACTAGATTTCTGCTGGGAAGAAAACTGTAGTTTTTTTCGAAAAAAATATTTTTATAAGTAACTTAGAGAAGAGGTTGAAAATTTGATAGAACCCATGTCTAACTAAATGGCTTTGATCAGGAAATGAACTTATATTGTTCCTGAAAAATAAAGAGGGAGAGGGAGAGAAAGAGAGGACAGAGACAATAAGGGGACAATTTGAGAAAGTGGGACTTTGTTCAATCTGTGATGTGATCCCTCAATATCACTCTATGAATCATCAGGATTGTAGCCGAATTACTGTAATTTATGATGCAATTACAAGTAGTTTGTGTGTGTGTGTGTGTGTGTGAGGTAGAATGAGAGAAAAAGAGATTCTGGTGAAGGAGAGATGCTTTGTCTCTGACATTGGGAAAAAAGAGATAATATTGGTAAATAAAGAAGCCAGTAGCATCTGGAGGCTACAGTCATCATCTATATGAAGTAAATTAGTGTTGATACTCCAAGTAAGACTGTAAGACTATAAGCTTCTTAAGTTAGGGACTGTGACTCACTTTTATATATTTAGTGTAGACCAGAGAAGGCATTTTTTTTAATGAGTTTTTTTTTTTTAAATGAGTCTCTTAGTTTTTGACAAATTAAAAATTAATATTTGAGTTGGAGTTGGCTGTGGTGGAAGGTGACAGAGACAGAAAGGGATGACATTTCTAGAAGTGATTTCAGATACATTAAATTACCAGACAGCTATGAACGTTGC
The DNA here is from genome assembly GCF_002776525.5 of Piliocolobus tephrosceles. Classification (NCBI taxonomy): domain Eukaryota; kingdom Metazoa; phylum Chordata; class Mammalia; order Primates; family Cercopithecidae; genus Piliocolobus; species Piliocolobus tephrosceles. The sequence continues at coordinate 41,287,352 of NC_045448.1, read as the reverse complement.
TTCTTGCTGGCAATTTCCATTGAATCAGCAACATAGCATTTCTGCCTTTCTGATATTCTGAACGATGTTCAACTCCAGACCTGCTGAATGTGATTAAACAACATGAGTAACAGCATGCCTCAGGAGAACAGTGTGCGGTCGTCTGTGCTGTGTGGTTGGAGGGATTGGCTCTGTGCCGCCTGTCAAAATGCATAACCTTATGGGCCAGAAAGGTCACAGCCATTTCCTGTGTGGATATAGCAAAGCTACTGCATGAATTCTTGACCAGAAAATGTCCTTGGCCGATATATACCGGGGGAAAACAAACCCTGTGTTATAATGGGATTTACTTCCAATGACTTTGGGCTTCGAGGAGAAATCATCTACTCTGACAGAAATGTATTGCAAAGGAAGCTGCCATGCCACTCATCATATTAACACTCATTGATAACAGCTTTGTAACTATATTCCAAAAGCAATTTTTTTTGCTATTTTTTCACAATATGCCACACTGAAATCCCATAAGCAGCCAATTGCCTTATGTTGCCCATTGTTTTTGTTTACCAAATGAGTTTAATTCAAGCTTCCACTATGGTGGTATTTCACTAGTCTGGTTTCAGACTCTTTCCAAACTATAGATTTCCTGGTCTTTCTACAAACTTTAGAATCTGAGTCTCTGGAGCTAGGGCCTGTTATCTGCATTTTAAAATGAATTACAGGTGATTTTTATGATCAAGTAGTTTCTGGATCTTTGTTCCAAGCAGCTGGCACGACCTTCACCACCCTAAGCTATTCAGTTTAAAAGTCCAGGTCAGGACCATAACAGGACTTCCTGGATTCTACAGACCATCCTTAAAATTAACCAGTGAAAGCTGTCAAATATACTAAATTATTCCTTTCTGGTTTACACTATAATAACTAAATAGCTTAACATTTACACTGACATTATTTGTTTTGACACAGTTGTGCAAATTCTGAGTCTTACTATCACTTATTTAGACACAGTGAAAGCCAAATAGATAATAGAGGAGAAGTTAAAATTATTGTAAAACTTGTTGTTTTATAAGTTCATCAAGGGTACTAGTTGAATATTTGCAAACAATAGGAAGAATAAACTGAAGGGAATTAGGAAACTAATCAGGATGTATTTGCCATACATCAATACGAACAAAAAATAATAAAACATACTGCCCTAAATAAAATTGTTATTAAGGGCCTTCTTTCTTTTTTGTAGGTGATAACTGATTCTTCTCAGGAGACAGATTCTTCTAGCTCTCACCTTACAAAAGATTTGAGGAATAGCTTAGAAAGCATCTCTGAAGCTTTGAAATGTACCAACACCCTCTATAGGATCTCATGTTTTGGGAGATGACTATCGAAAAGCTCTGACTCTAAAGAAGGCTTAGGAATGCCACTGATAGAACAGAAAATTCTGTCAAATAGTATTAGAAATCACGAGGACTATAAATTCCTAATTTAAGAGAGATTAAAAAATTAAAACAAAATTCTTTATAGAACTTGAAATTTTACAACAGGAAAAAACTTAATGGTTTCTGTGAAGGATGTATACTGTGAAAAAGTATATATATTCATTTATTTAAATCAACTTCCTGATAGCTAGACCTGAGAATGAGTTTGAGGGACAGCTGATTTTCATGTCTATGATAATGGTTTTATGGTAACCAAACATCTTGGTTTGCCTGAGACTGAGGAGTTTCCCTAGACGAGGGGTTTCCTGGGACGTAGAACTATCAGTGCTAAAGCTGTTTAAGCTGCAGGAAAACTGGGAAGAGTTGCTCACCCTAATTAGTTACCTCCACACATGTACCCCATGGTGTGGACTTCCTAGGTGGACAACAAATTGCCTAGTTCCAACTCCCTCGCCATAGGGCTTGATTCCGGCAGGGTATATAATCTAAATACTTTTGATGAGTGTGAAGCCAAGGACTTTTGCTTGATACTCTGAAGTAGAGAGGCCCCCCATTTCAGGGTGGCCTTGCGTTTATTAAATATAAAATAGACCGGGCGCAATGACTCAAGCCTGTAATCCTAGTACTTTGGGAGGCTGAGGTGGGTGGATCACAAGGTCAGGAGATCGAGACCATCCTGGCTAACACAGTGAAACCCCATCTCTACTAAAAATACAAAAAATAAGCTGGGTGTGGTGGTGGGCGCTTGTAGTCCCAGCTACTCGGGAGGCTGAGGCAGGAGAATAGCGTGAACCCAGGAGGCCAAGCTTGCAGTGAGCCGAGATAACGCCACTACACTCCAGCTTGGGTGACACAGTGAGACTCCATCTCAAAAAAATAAATAAATAAAAATAAAAATGAATATAAAATAAAACTGTTACAGCTAATTTTTGCTACAATAGAGAAACCAAATCCCAGGATGAAATTGACGCATGGAGGAGGGTACAGTCTATGAACAGTGGGGAGGAACTGGAATCTTAATGACAATGAAGCCCTCCCTATCAAACGTTATCTGAAACCTACCTTCACCCCGGACCTATTTAATCATTTTCTGGGTAAAAGCCATGCCTCATGGAAAGTTAGATAATCAGAAGGGTTGACTTTATGATATTGGGTAATCCGTTTAACCTTGCTTTGTCTCTGAAACCTTATCTGTAAAATGGACATGATAATTCCTTTTCTGTTTGCCATATGGGCTGCCAATCAATCTATTAATTTTTTATTCACTAAACAACTATTTATTGGAGTATTCACTGTCCTTCAGGCTCTAGGAACACAGCAATAATGAAGCCACATAGTGCTTAAAAAGTAGCTTTGGGACATAGCAAAATTATAGAGGGAATCCCTTGAGGGACATCAACCATATTTTGGGACATTGGGTATCTGGGAGGTGAGATGGCATATGAAGTTGCTGGAAAATAACCTTAAAGTCTAGGATTATAGACAAGCGTATGTTGCATGGTGCTCATAAAAGATGAGTGACTGGAGGATCTCTGAACATACACTTGCCTGTTCTATATGTGTAGTCCATGGCTGATCTTGACCTTCTCCTCTAAATCGGTGACCTGGTAAAACACAGCAACTGCAATTCAACTTTGTATTATTTGTTACTAGCAAGACTTGTAAAACTACTGATGTGTGTGCAATTGCTGTACCTTCAAGAACTTTAAGGGGTCACAGCTATCATCAAATAGAATATTTCCTGGAGAGTGGTTATACATCCATTGGAATAGCCTGCCTCTAGCTCTTTGCTTCTGTTGGTCTTTGATTCTGTCTTCCTCTCTCCATCTGTCAAGTCTTTGATGAAGCCTTTTATTATTCCTTGTAAACAAAAGTGGTCTCTTGTTGAGGCTCTTAGAGAATTGCATCTGTGCTTTACTTTGACTCTTATCACAGATATTCTTTTTATTTTATTTTATTTTATTTTATTTTTTATTATACTTTAAGTTCTAGGGTACATGTGCATAATGTGCAGGTTACATATGTATACATGTGCCATGTTGGTGTGCTACACCCATCAACTCGTCAGCACCCATCAATTCATCATTTATATCAGGTATAACTCCCCAATGCAATCCCTCCCCCCTCCCCCCTCCCCATGATAGGCCCCAGTACCATGCTCATGGATAGGCAGAATCAATATTGTGAAAATGGCCATACTGCCCAAGGTTATTTATAGATTCAATGCCATCCCCATCAAGCTACCAATGAGTTTCTTCACCGAATTGGAAAAAACTGCTTTAAAGTTCATATGGAACCAAAAAAGAGCCCGTATTGCCAAGACAATCCTAAGTCAAAAGGACAAAGCCGGAGGCGTCACGCTACCTGACTTCAAACTATACTACAAGGCTACAGTAACCAAAACAGCATGGTACTGGTACCAAAACAGAGATATAGACCAATGGAACAGAACGGAGCCTTCAAAAATAATGCCACACATCTACAACCATCTGATCTTTGACAAACCTGAGAAAAACAAGAAATGGGGAAAGGATTCCCTATTTAATAAATGGTGCTGGGAAAATTGGCTAGCCATAAGTAGAAAGCTGAAACTGGATCCTTTCCTTACTCCTTATACGAAGATTAATTCAAGATGGATTAGAGACTTAAATGTTAGACCTAATACCATAAAAACCCTAGAAGAAAATCTAGGTAGTACCATTCAGGACATAGGCATGGGCAAGGACTTCATGTCTAAAACACCAAAAGCAACGGCAGCAAAAGCCAAAATTGACAAATGGGATCTCATTAAACTAAAGAGCTTCTGCACAGCAAAAGAAACTACCATCAGAGTGAACAGGCAACCTACAGAATGGGAGAAAATTTTTGCAATCTACTCATCTGACAAAGGGCTAATTTCCAGAATCTACAAAGAACTCAAACAAATATACAAGAAAAAAACAAACAACCCCATCAAAAAGTGGGGAAAGGATATGAACAGACATTTCTCAAAAGAAGACATTCATACAGCCAACAGACACATGAAAAAATGCTCATCATCACTGGCCATCAGAGAAATGCAAATCAAAACCACAATGAGATACCATCTCACACCAGTTAGAATGGCAATCGTTAAAAAATCAGGAAACAATAGGTGTTGGAGAGGATGTGGAGAAATAGGAATACTTTTACACTGTTGGTGGGATTGTAAACTAGTTCAACCATTATGGAAAACAGTATTTATTTATTTTTTAATTTAACTTTTATTTTAAGTTCAGGAGTAAAAGTGCAGGTTTGTTACATAAGTAAGCTTTTGTCATGGGGGTAGTTTATTTTCTTCATCTAAACATGAGAGAAATAAGTTAATATATCATAAAAATAATGTCGTGGTCTGAATCTGTTTTTCTAGCCTTTTTCTTTCTTCTTTCCCTTATTTTTGACTTTGTCTCTAGGTATATGGGCATGTCTGAGACCATCTACAACAAATGCTAACAGCACTACTTCCAGGATGATTTGATCAATATTTCAGCAAATAATACATCTATGGTAAAGAAATACTATCTAAAATTTACCCCAAATTCTAGTTTCTTTTTTGTTTGTTTGTTTACAGCAGCTTTGTTTTTTTATCATTTTATTTTTTAACTCTTAAGTTCAAGGGTACAAGTGCAGGCTTGTTACATACATAAACTTGTGTCATGGGGGTAGTTTAATTTCTTCATCTAAACATGAGAGAAATAAGTTAATATATGTTATAAAAATGATTTCATAGTCTGTTTTTCTACCCTTTTTCTTTCTTTCTCATATTTTTGGCTTTGTCTTTAGGCATATGGGCATGTCTGAGACCATGGACACCAAACGCTAACAGCACTTCCTTCAGGGTGATTTGATTTTGGCTTATTTAAGCTTTCTTCTCTTGACTGTCCTGTCATGCATGATTTCATTTTTTAGTATTAAGCACATATCATTTTTATACCAGAAGTCTTTCTCTTTTAAAAAAGAAGCTATTCATATGTTATTTTCATGTCGAAAGGCTGTAAATGAAGTCTAAAGAAAGAAACTCTTTTTTTACAAAAGATATTCAGTAAAACTTTGTCAATCAGGTAGTTTTGAAAAAGAAGCTTGCAAATTTCTTCGGAATTAAAAAAAAATAGATCTCTAGGTAAATCCTCCACCCCGTTGGCATCACATATCTATGTAGTAAATGGCTGTCTTGCAAAACCCGCTAAGTGCCTGCTTGGGCTCCATCTTGCTAGGAAACAGCCTAAACGAAAAGGAAGGTGTTGTTCCAAATAGAGCCACAGAAAAGCTCTGCTCCTGCCACATTACTGTTTTTAAAAATATCAACTTGACTTTCATATGTAAAAATAGTTAAGCCCTATAATAGGTAAGCCCTATATTTCTATGTATTTTTTTTCCATATAGAAAAATGATTTACTGTCTTTCAGGTTTTAGAAATGACCATTGTAAAACTTTTGCTGTATCATAAACTCTAACTTTTAACTTTTACAAATTAATATTAAAAATAAATTAGGTTCCTTCCTGGCCTTTGCTGATTCATTTAGCATTTCTAGTTCCCCAGGGCTAGAATAAGGACAAAGGCAGGTGGAGTTTCCTAAGGCTTGAAGAGAAGAAGAACTAGAGGAGCACTACATGTCACCATTGCCATATTCCTAGGACGCTGGATCAGTCAAGGTCTAGTATTGAAAATAGCATCAGAACTGTTGTCAAGATCTTTACAGATAATAACATATCTAATTAGCAAAACCATTTTTATAAATTAGTCTATGAAGTTGAAGATATCCAGAGGTTCAGCAACCTACCTAACCATCATAAGACTAATAAGTTTCAGCATCATGCCCTGAACCCAGAGAGTTTGGCTCCAGACTTTATTTATATGCCTCATCTGATATTTCAGAAGGTAAATTGCTTAGGTGTTAATAGACATGTTCCTAGTTTCATAATGGGTGAAATTGTTCTATAAATAGCATTACCATAAATAATTACTCACTAAGGCTAATCTTTGAAAACATCTTTGAAAACTGAGATGGTTCTTAAATGGGCAAGTTCTTACTCATCAATGGCACGTGTACATACTTAGTGTGTTTACTGTTTCGGAGATACTCTTTAACGACGTATGTGTGTTGGGGGAGATTTGCAATTAAATAAGTATGAGAATAGACAGAGAAGCAGACGTTGCAGCTGGATGCTCCTTTGGGGTCATACTGACAATGTTATTAATGCTCTGATGGTCATGAGGATAGATGTTCTTATGTGCTTGCAAGAGGCAAGAAAGTAGGCAGACAAGGGGAAGAACATAAATCTAACCAATAAAAATATTAAGCCTATGCCAGTTTGAATTAAGAATTAATAGTCTCTGTAAAGAACAGGGCATGGGTGTTTGTTTTTATTGTGCTGCATTTAGGATTATTATGAGGCAGTGCAACTTATGTTTCTGTTGCCAACAACATTTATAAAATTGGCACTTTTACAGGGAAGATTGTGAGCAGCTATAAAAATATTATTTCCCTATAGATAAAAGTTAATTTCTATTTCTATCATGCCATGAAGCATGGTCTAGGGATCGATCAAAAGAGTCAGGAGCAGCGGAATCTGGAATCTCATCTCAACTGTTGAGTCCTTAAGGATATACAAGTCTCAGGCTGTGTTTTCTTTGATTCCAAGTCTCTCTTGGCAATGAGCTAAGAACCTAGAGATAACTTATTCTTTCAGTTCTTTATAGGACCATTTTTTTTAGTACTGTAGCCATGAAGGCTTAAATACTAAAATCCTACCAGTTCTAGTGAACAGAACAAAAAACAATATTTTGCAATGGGCATTTTGGAGGTGATTGGAAACACAGAGCACTACAGTTCAGTTTCTGGCAAAACAAGCAAGCAAACAAACAAAAAACACAACAACAATAAAAACTATCCTAGAGGTCAGCATAACATGTATGCTACGTATCTGTCTCATTGATATGATCATCAATAAGTTCTTTACATGCAAATTCACCTTTCTAGATGGAAAAGTTTTCTGAAAATGTTTGAGGTATGCTGCTATCTGGATACTCTAGCTTATTTGAGAAGATGACAGAAAATAATCCATAAGGTAGCCATAAATAGGAGAATAAAAGGTTTGGGGAGTGTTAAAACTTACGTGTGTGTTAGATAAGCATACGTTAGTGTTTTCGTCTAGAAAATGGGGACATGAAAAATGCAAAAGGCAAACTCAGGACTAGAGTTTGTCAAATAGGAGAAGATAATATACAGGAGAAAGAGAAAAGAAAAGGAAACTATGTGTACCACTGCATTATTTTATTTATTTGTTCATTAATTCATTTCAAAAATGTGTATTAAGCCCCTACCATGTCCTAGATGTATCTTAGATTCTTGAAATAAATATATCAATGAGATAAAACACATAAAAGTTACAGTTTTTGTGGACTTTGAATTTTAGCAAGAGGATACAGAAAATAATAATAATAATGCATTAATAATATGGAACATTAGGAGATGATAACTGGCATGGAAAAATAGATCAAGGCAAAGAAGTTATGGAAAAGTTATGAAATTACATTCCTGGGTGCTGATTCCAAGTTATGTGAAGGTACACAATTTAATATTTTTTAACAGAATGATGAGGATGGTTTACAGCCAAAAGAGTTCAACGAAAATTGTGGGTATCTTAAGGAGGAAGAGGGATGCATTAATAGAGGCTCTTTACAAGGAATGGACTGTATAAACATTGCTTATTATTTAATAAACATTGCTTATTGTTTAATAAACATTATGTTTGCTAAAATGGTATGCTGTTTTCCTGGATGGAGATGTAATAGAGGGTCCATTAAAACTCACCAGTCCTCTGTAACAGTACCTGCTTTCCCTCCATTTCTTAGTAGTAAATCACAACATAAAGATACCTCATTTATGATTGTGAAGTCCAGGGAAAAAAATAAAGGAGCAGAAGAGTTCCTCTATTTTGTTTTTTAGTTTAAGATCATGATTTAAGAAGAGAAAGAAATATGAAAAGCCAATAGTTGAAGCAGCATTTCATTATTTGAGGTCTTGGTTTATGGTTTTAAGACTCATGAGCAAAGAGTATATCACAACTTGCAAAATCAAGGAAAAATCTTTCAGGCAGGTCACTGGCCGTGTTTACCTGAAATTTGAGGAGTAAAGAGAGGGAAATAACTAATGTGAAGAACGCTAGGTAGGACATAAGAAAATCTGTTGTTAAAGGGTTTCATGTCACTTTTGGAGAAATTAACAAGGAAACAGACAGGAAATAGTGACGTACGCATGTCTATATATACTTTCTAAAATATATTAAAATGCATTTTAACAATATCACAAGTATGAAAAACTGGTAAATAGGATGTTTGGAATATCAAAATAAAAGCAATCAAATAAAAACAATGACATACGGCAGAAAAATATCTGCATATAAGAAGAAACCAACCTATAGTGCAAGCACAGTAGAGAGATTTAGCTGAAATTCAAAGGAGAAAGGAGTTCCAATGCCTATAGGAAAGAACTATGTATTTGCAGATATTCTGTAGTATTGTATATGTAGAGATAAAAAGACCGTTTAGTAAGGTTTCATAAAGTTGTGCTATAAAGAAGCCATTCTTTGTCAACTATAAATTAGCTTGCACTATTAGCCAGTAAGATAGATTGAAGGGTAGATTTTCTAATATCAACCTTGCTGCATGTTCTAGTCAATGTTCTTTGGGAATCAAGAATAAGAGACCCACTCAAACCAGTGCAATAAAAGTGAGGTTTTATTTTAAGGATGCAAAGACTTACAGGGCAGGAATTTCAAAACAGTTAGGTATCACAAGAACTAGAAAAGTGGGATAGCTCACTCAGTCACCAATCCCTGTGTGTATCTTCCTTCGCCTTCTCTTGGCAAATTTACTGTATTCTGTTTCCAAATAGTAACATCCAATCATCAAACCAGTCTGATCTTTCAGTGCGCTTCAAATAACTCCTCTATTTCATTGTCTCTCTGTCTCTGTGTGTATACATATGTATATATCCTTCACTGCCTTCGTATGCTGTGTTTAGATTAAATTCCTCATTACTGTGTTCATGAATTATCTCTGTGGCTATACTTAGCATAGAGTTTATCTTACCTTTTGAATTTTTTATATTTTATATTTTAATATTTTTATTTCTCTGATTGCTAAGTGGTTAATTTAAATTTGTGTGGTGTTTCATTTATCCCTACTTTTGTTCCAGAAGTTTTCTCATTTATGAATATTTTTGCTGTGTCTCTCTTTGAGTATTCTAAATTATCTATTTTAAGCAAATAACATCTGACTAAAATTATTCTATAATATTAATTTATCTACAATAAGTTCCTATTCTAATGGCTGTTGTTGAATTCCTTATTTAGCTTTAGATTGCTTCAGGTATTTTTTAATATTGGTTTGTCTGCCCAATTTGAGTGAGAAATTTTGGGTTTGATTTATCTTCTCTCTCTCTCTCTCACCCCCTCTCTCCCTCTCCCTCTCCCTCTCCTTTGCCCTCTCCTCTCCCTCTCCCTCTCTCTGTGTATGTGTGTGTGTGTGTGTGTATATGTTTTCTTCCACATCCTTGGCAGTTACTGAAAATGAGGCTGTGTGTTTAGCTGTTGTAGTATTAGCTGTATAGTTGTTAAACTAAAAATTCAATGCTGTTACAATCAGATAGAAAGAATATCCACCAGTCTTTAACCATTCCATAGTAATTTCCTGTTTGTTGGAGAACAAGGAATAGACTTCCTAGTGCCTGATCAGTCTGTAGAATGTTGTAACTTATTGTCAAGGTCATACTTCTCTACACATTATGATGCAAACCATAACAATTGCATACATGAGCACAATGGTTATAATTGCCTAGATGCAATGAGATTACATATGCTTTCCAAGTTATAGCCTGGGGACAACTGAGTAAGTTAGCATTGCTAGACTCATACATGAATGTTAGATTCAGCTGATATTGTATGTGAAAGGCAGAACTTGAAACCATATGAGATAATTGTGCTAGTTTTGTGATGACATTGTCAAGCATATAGGAGTCTGATAAGCTCTTAATTAGCACTCTCCTCATAGCAGGTCCTTGCCCGAACAATTTTACCTCCACAAACCCAAGAGTAAACACCCAAAAGAACAGTGTGATTTTTATCGGGATGGCCTCTATGGGAACAAGCTTTGGCTAACATAATGGGTACAATTTTGACAAATTGAGGTTGAATTTGTTTGTTTGCATTGAGTGACATTTACATAAACCTAGCTGATAAGTAAATGAGAGTATATCTACAGCTCTGAGAAGCCATCTGTACAGTCTCTACTAATTTGGGAATCATGACCAGAACAATTGAAGTCATGGGCATGTGTGAACAGGAAGTATAGTATTTCAGGGAAAGGGGACCCGGAGAAAAACCTTGAATTACCTAATAATTAAAGGATCTCAAAAAAGAATAGAGTCTTGAGAAACAAACTGAAGGAGAAACCAGGGACATAGGAAGTCTGCAAGAAGGATTGTGAGTCAAGTATAGAAACAATTTTAAGAAGATGGTATTTTTCAATGATTATGTGTACTGTCAAATATCTATTAGATTTAATAAGGTAATGGTTAATGACCATGAAGTGTTATGGCTAGAAAAGTTTAAATGTAGTTGGTTAAGGTGGAAGAGAGAAATAGGTGGGGAGGACTGTACCAGATAGAATAACATCAATAATTCTAGGTAGAGGATGCATTGTGTGGGACTTTATTTAAATAATACAGGAATGACATGAAGCTTTCTGTAATATTTTTCTCTGGGAGACTATGTCTTATAAAACTATGTCGTATAAAACTTGTACTGACTTCACTTCGTAGACACTTAATAAAAATTGTAGAATGGTTGAAAAACACATGTCGAAAGAGCTTCATGAAGTGGAGGGAGAAGTGTGGGAAGAAACTCACTTGCATTGTGAGCACTTATGAGTGTAGCAAATGCCATAATTGGCCCATTCATATCTTCTAGGCACTCATGATTATAAGCAAAAGGCGGCTTATGTTGACACCTGTGACTCTCTGCCTGAGGGCTCTTTTCTGTCTATGGAAGATTGCTCAGCCTACACATAGGGCAAGCTAGAAGCGCTGCACAGTTAATGCTCCCAGAAGCAGCTCTCAACTAACAGGCAAAGATAAACACTTCAGCTTTGTAAATATCAGAGGGATGTATTCTACACTGTCTCTTAGGGTTTACCAGAAGGATTAAACTCTAGTTTCCCACAGTGGTAACTTGCTTTATGATGCACCGTAATTGGCTTTCTTCCTTTGCTTCTCTCATTTCTTCTACTAGTGCTTCCTGAAATAATCTCCCAAATATATTATTGCCCTAAAATCCTTGTATCTGACTCACTCTGGGAACACCCCAAATAAGACACTGAACTAGTCCCTGTATGCTTTCACATTTTATATCACTTAATCCTCATGGCTTATTTAACCCTGTGACTTTAGAACTAGATAGAGTATCCTATTTTATAAGTGATGGGTTGTAGGCTTGGAGAGATTGAGAGTATTGGCCAGGTTTGTACAGCTAGCAACTTCTGGAACAAACCAAACTCTTTTAGTCTAAATCTTAGGCTTTTTGTTTTAAAACAAATTGTTGCATCTCTGGTTTCTTGTTAGGTGAAGTCTTTATTCCTCTTCATCAGGACATTTTTTATAACTCTGTGTATACATGGAGAGTAAAATAAATGTGAATAAAGTGAAAAAAGAATTCTGTAATAGAAATGTTATTTGGTTATTACCAAAAAGTCAAAAAACAACAGATGCTAGCAAGGCTGTGGTGAAAAAGGAATGCTTACACATTATTGGAGGAAATGTAAATTAGTTCAGTCACTGTGGAAAGCAGTTTGGAGATTTCTCATAGAATTTAAAACAGAACTACAACTCAACCTAGCAATCCCATTATGGGGTATATATCCACAAGAAAATAAATCATTCCACCAAAAAGACACGCGTAGTCATATGTCCATCACAGCACTATTCACAATAGCAAAGACATGAAGTCAACCTTCATGCTCATCAACACGTGTACACGATGGAATACTATGCAGGCAAAAAAAGAATGAATTTTTTTTTTTTTTTTTTTTTTTTTTTTGCAGTAACATGGATGCAGTTGGAGACCATTATCCTAGGTGAAGTATCACAAAACAGAAAACTAGAAACCACATGTTCTCACTTATAAGTGAGAGCTATACATTGGGTACTCACGGACATAAAGATGGGAACAATAGACACTGGGGACTACTAAGGAAGGGAGGAAGAGAGTAGGGCAGGGAATGAAAAATTAGCATTTGGTACTATGCTCAGTGCCTGGGTGATAGGATCAATTGTATCCCAAACCTCAGCATCACACAACATGTGTAGCTAGGCAACAAACCTGCACATGTACCGCTTGAATCAAAAATAAAAGTTGAAATTATTTAAAAAATGAAAAGAACGTATTTGGAAGAAATTATTTGACTTTCCTCACTATCAGAGGTACCAATGATAGAAATCCTTCTCATTTCATATAACTTGTTATACTCTAAAGCTGTATTACATTTACTTGCGTATGATTTACCATAGTGCCAATGCTTTAAATGATTTCAAATTATCATAATGGTGGAATTTGGATTTTAAAAATCTTATTCCCAATGTAACATCATTTAAGATTTTAAAAACTCTTAATATTTCATAATTGAAGATTTTAGGTAATTACTTTTATAAAATTTTATTTTTTAGTTCTTTCCCTCCAGTTGTGGAGAATTTCTGCTAATATTATATTCCTACTTACTTGAATCAGACATTTTCACCTATGTAAACTAAATAGATATTATTTATATTTGCAAGAAATAGAACCAAATTTGGTTTAATTAAAATGAGGTTAATATATATGCAGCACACAAATTGAACAGCATCCATAGCTGTCATATGACACTAGTTACCCCTCTATAGAGGTTCAGTGGTCCCAAGCATCAACTATACATAAATTACATATATAATGTAATTTCTTCCTTTCCAATATTAAGCCTTTTATTTCTTTTGCTGGCCTTCTTGCTCTGTCTAGGACTTCCATTACTATGATGACTATACGTGACAAAAGCAAGCATCCTGCCCTTGTTCCCAGTTTTTCAGTCTTTCACCATTTTTCTGTGGGATTTTTTATATTTGACTTTTATTACATTGTGGTAGTTTCATTCTAGTGCTAGTATGTTGAGTAAACACTCATGACACTCATGAAAAGTTTTTTTTTTTTTTTTTTACCATGGAAGGGCATTGAATGTTGTTAAATACTTTTTCTGCACCAATGGAGATGACTGTTTATTTTTTTTTCCATTATTCTGTTAATGTGATGTATTACACTGATTGCTTTTTGTATGATGAGCCATCTTTGCATACTAAGAATAGATCCCACTTGGTCATGGTGTATAATTCTTTTAATATGCTGTTGAATTTGTTTTGCTAGTATTTTACTGAGAATTTTTGCATCAATATTGTATTAATCTGTTCTCATACTGCTATAAAGAACTACCTGAGACTGGGGAATTTATGAAAAAAAGAGGAACTCTCAGTCCCACCAGCCATACAGGGAGTGTGGCTATGAGGCCTCAGGAAACTTACAATCATGGCGAAAGGCAAAGGGGAAGCAAGCACATCTTACCATAGCACATCAGGAGAAAAAGAGAGCAAGCAAGCAGAGAAGTGCCACACTTTTAAACCATCACATCTTGTGAGGACTCATGATTATGAAAACAGCATAGAGGAAATCCATCCCTATGATCCAATCACCTCCCACCAGGCCCCTCCTTCAACACATGAGGATTACAATTTGACATGAGATTTGGATGGAGACATAGAGTCAAACCATATCAAATATTCATTAGGGATATTGGTTTCTAGTTTTTCCATAGGTTCTTTAGATATTGTTCATTATAATTATATCTTAAAAATTTCTGTTCCTCAGACTTGATAATTTCAATAGTCCTATCTTCAAGTTTGTTGATTCTTCTTTCTATCTGCTCATATCTGCCTTTGAATCCCTCTAGTGATTTTTCTTCATTTCAGAATCACAAGGGCAAACTGTGGAAGAAACAAAGAAGAAGTGTTATTTTAAATGAGCAACAGACTAGGAGGCTGTCACCTTAAATGTCATCTCATATATTGTTTAGCTACTTCCTATTCCAACAGTGGTTGGTAAGCCAGAGTTTCTGAATCACCTGGGAGCTTATAAGAAATGAAAAATCCAGGTCTCCTCCCAGACTTAGTGAAACAAGATCTACATTTACACAATCTGCAAGTGAAAGCATAACAGCAGTGCCTAAGGTGATGACTGGAGACCAACACATGATAATACATACCTTTCTATAGTAAATTCTTCTGTGTGCAGTCATATGAATACTACCTGTATGTTTAATTAGTCTTATACCATTATATATGAATTCACAATCAATTTGAATTAATATATTTACAAAAATAGTTTTCAAAAGTACAGGCTTAAAACAGATATTTAATTGTTAACTCTAATGGACTGGTTTTATAAAATTCCTATTGAATACATGGTTGAAAATATATCAACTTCATACACAGAAATTTTACATCCTAAGTGCAAACCCTGGGATTATTTGTAAAATTTTGTGATTTTCCATGCTGTTAGAAAATATTAAAATGAACACATAATATTTTTGTGTCCACACAAGATGTTGTTTTAAAAATTGTGCTTTCCTTATCTGCTACAATGAATTTGGCTTCATCCCCGGTATGCAAGGTTGGTTCAACATACACAAATCAACAAACGTGATTCATCACATAAACAGAACTAGAGACAAAAACTACAAGATTATCTCAATAGATGCAGAAAAGACTTCTGGTAAAATTCAACATCCCCTCATACTAAAAATTCTCCATAAATTAGGTATTGAAGGCACATACCTCAAAATAAGAGCCATATATGACAAACCCACAACCAATATCATATTAAATGGGAAAAAGCTGGAGGCATTCCCCTTGAAAACAAGCACAAAACAAGGATGCCCTCTCTCACCACTCCTCCTCAACATGGTATTGGAAGTTCTGGCCAGGGAAATCAGGCAGGAGAAAGAAATAAAGGGTATTTGAATAGGAAGAGAGGAATGCAAATTATCTTTGTTTGCAGATGATATGATCCTATATCTAACAAACTTCATCGTCTCACCCCCAAAGCTTCATAAGCTGATAAGCAAATTCAGTAAAGTCTCAGGATACAAAATCAATGTGCAAAAATCACTAGCCTTCCTATACACCAACAACACGCAGGCAGAGACCCAAATCATGAGTTAACTCCCATTCAGAATTGTTACAAAAAGAATAAAATACCTAGGAATACAGCTATCAAGGGAAGTGAAGGACCTCTTCAAGGAGAACTACAAAGCACTGCTCAAAGAAATCAGAGATGACACAAACAAATGGAGAAACATTCCATGTTCATGGATAGGAAGAATCATGTGAAAAAGGCCATACTGCCCAAGGTAATTTACAGAATCAATACTTTTCCCATAAAACTAACATTGGCATACTTCACAGAATTAGAAAAAAACTGTTTTAAATGCATATAGAACAAAAAAGAGCCTGAATAGCCAAGATAATCCTAAGCAAAAAGAACAAAGTGAAGGCATCACACTACCTGACTTCAAATTATACGATAAGGTTACAGTAACCAAAACAGCATGGCACTGGTACAAGAACAGACACACAGACCAATAAAACCACACACCTATAACCATCTGATCTTTGAAAAACTTGACTAAAACAAGCAATGGGGAAAGGATTCCCTATTTAATAAATGGTGCTGGGAAAACTGGCTAGCCATATGCACAAAATTGAAACTGCACCCCTTCCTTACACCATATACAAAAATCAACTCAAGATGGATTAAAGACTTAAATGTAAAACCTGAAACTATAAAAACTCTAGAAGAAAATTTAAGCAATACCATTCAGGATATAGGCACAGGCAAAGATTTCAAGATGAAAATGGCAAAAACAATTGCAGCAAAAGAAAAATTTACAAATGGGATCTAATTAAACCAAAGAGCTTCTGCACAGCAAAAGAAACTATCATCAGAGTGAATAGACAGTCTACACAATGGAAGAAATATTTTGCAATCCATCCATCTGACAAAAGTCTAGTGTCTAGAATCCATAAGGAACTTGAATAAATTTACGAGAAACAAACAAACAAACAAAAAAAAACATTAAAAAGTGGGCAAAGGGCATTAACAAGTACTTCTCAAAAGAAGATATACATGCAGTCAACAAGATATGAAAAAAAGCTCAACATCATTAATCATTAGAGAAATGCAAATAAAAACCACAATAAGATACCATCTCATGGAAGTCAGAATGGCTGTTATTAAAAAGTGAAAAAACCAAAGATGCTGGTCAGGTTGTGGAGAAAATGGACCACTTTTATACTGTTGGTGGGAGTGTAAATTAGTTCAACCATTGTGGAAGACAGTGTGGCAATTTTTCAAAAACCCAGAGGCAGAAATATCGTTTGATCCAGCAATTCCATTACTAGGTGTATACAAAGGAATATAAATCATTGTATTATAAATATACATGCACCTGTATGTTCATTACAGTGCTATTCACAATAACAAAGACATGGAATCAACCTAAATGCCCGTCAGTGATAGACTGGTTAAAGAAAATGTGGTACATATACACCATGGAATACTATACAGCCATAAAAATGAATGAAATCATGTGCTTTGCAGGGACTTCGATGGAGTTGAAAGCCATTATTCTCAGGAACAGAAAACCAAACACAGCATGTTCTCACTTGTAAGTAGGAGCCAAATGATAAGAACATATGGCGGGAGAACAACACACACTGGGGGTTGTGTGGGGGGTGGGGGTAGGGAGACCATCAGGGAGAATAGGTAAGAGATGCTGGACTTAATCACTAGGTGATGAGATGATCTTTGCAGCACACCACTGTGGCACACATTTGCCTATGTAACAAACCTGCACATTCTGCACATGTACCCTTGAACTTATTCTGCACATGTACCCTTGAACTTAAGAGTTGAAGGAAAAAAACCACAACAAGTAAACAAATGAAAATGTTACCAAGTACTGATACAGAAGCAGTCAACTGTAGAAGATAAGTAAATGTACCTTATTTTCACCTTTTAATCTCTCAAACTGGAGGAGTTAATATGGCTGTTGTGACATAGTTATGTGAAAGGTTTCATTGATGCCTTCTCTTTAGATTTTTAAAAAGTAATGACATCAAAACACTTTAGATACATAGATAATACGGAGATACACTCAGATATACTCTAAGAACTCCGAAAAACGTGGTTCTTTTACTGTGCTTCGTGGTATTTTTAGTGGGGCCCTGTGTTTGCTTCATGAAAGGATCTTAAAGGCTGGGCCAGCTCCCCACATCTGTAGAGTTCTGGGGACCTAACTAAGCCTTACTTCAGCATTACTATGCTTATTTAAAAATATGATTTATGCACTAAACTTCTTTGCAACATTTTGTTAGAAAAATAGCATTTTATAACCAAAATTGTTTTTTAAAGCTGAAATGCCTGAGCAAACATGTTAGTCTCTAGAGTGACATTCAAAACCTTCTATTAACTTAGCATCTTTTCCTGTCTGGCATTAATTCATCATGCTATCTGAATTACACTTGTATGCACTAAAAAACAACTCGTCGTTTCCTAAATTTGATGGCTTAGAGACCTAAATTGTCCACCTTTAGGTTAAGGTAATAGTTCATCCCTCTGTCTCTCCCTTGGTCTATTCCCTGTACTCCTTGAAGATACTGTGTGTTAGACATTCATTTTGCAAACGTAACTCTTGCCTTCTCCCCCACAAATGTTACAAGTTGTTACCCCATAAAACTTAGGACTCATATTCACTTGTTCTGCAAATCTTTGGTGGGCCTAAATATGCTAGGTCCTGGGGTACAAGTGAACATCAATGTGTTCACCATCCAATGAGGGAAAAGACAGAAAAATATATTAAATTAGAAATCCCGACTAGTGAGGTCCATCAATACAAATTCTAAAAGCTTTCCAGTTAATGATGATATGCCCAAGACTTAAAAATAATGGGTAGACCACATTTACAGTCAATCAAGATCCCCATGTAATTGTATAAAGTGATTCTTAGAGACACATAGAAGAACTCTTGGCATAGTTTACTGCTTTGTCCCTCACCCTATCCCCACCATCATCTTTTTTTAAGTGAAAGGAGTCTTAGGCAGCTTTTATACTCAAAACCCACATTTTCAGATGAGGGAATGATAAATGGAGAGGTATAGAGGCATGCCAAGACAGTCACTCTGGTACTACTATGTAGTTCTTTTTCTTCTTTTTCTTTTTCTTTTTTGAGATGGAGTCATGCTTTGTTGTCTAGGCTTGAGTGCAGTGGTGTGATCTTGGTTCACTGCAACCTCCACCTCCTGGGTTCAAGTGATTCTCCTGCCTCAGCCTCTTGAGTAGCTGGGATTACAGGCACATACCACCACGCCCAGCTAATTTTTTTGTATTTTTCGTGGAGCTAGGGTTTTGCCATGTTGACCAGGTTGGTCTCAAATTCCTGACCTCAGGTGATCCACCTGCCTCAGCCTCCCAAAGTGCTAGGATTACAGGCGTGAGCCACCACGCCAGGCCTACTATGTAGTTCTTCTAAGTCCTAGTTCAATGCTCTTGTCTTTCCATGCTGGACAGACTCAGTGCTATTATTATTATTAATACATTGTAGGTAGGAAAAATAACTCCTTTTTATAAAAGTCTTCTATCACACATATTACCCTCATGGAAAACATAAATGCTTTAAATCCTATTTCTTCAGGAACTCTACATGCTTTGCCCTTAGACTTTTATTTTTCACTTACTTTCATGGGCAATGTCTGAATATGCACAATTATCACCCTATCATTGTATTTTTTATCAAATCACTTTCAGCATCATAAGTTTCCCTACAGCACCAGCTACTAAAATATATTTTTAGCTATGCAATCATAGTTTGAGTTCAAAATATGTTTGTCAGGTTGAACTGTTCTTTGAGATTGCTGTTAGAATCCTTTTCTGGGTTATAGGTCAAGAGCAAATCACAAGCTGCCATTAGGAATATTTCTATATATCTTCTTGTTATGCCCAGTGATTGCAACACCAACAACCAAAATCTGTGATGTGTTTTCTGATTTACATAGTACATTTTTATACAGTTTCTCATTCGAAAGTCTCAACTACTTTTATAAAGGGCAAATATAATCAGAGAAAAAAGTGACTTCCCTCAAGGAACCGTGGTTGTCAGTTCTCAGGCAAGGGATTCGATTCCAGGTTTTCTTTTGGCAAATTTAAAAACGACACTTTCTGTTACAGGACTATTGAGGAAATTAGAGTATATTTTCCTAGCGAATGTACTATTGATTGGTGTTCTGTAGAGAGACCTGCTGCTTTTTTCTCAAATGAAAATGCAAGTGGGTGGTAAAACTTTGTTTTGTAAAATTTGGAGTTCTTCTTAAATTACCAGGGTTACAGGAAAAGTACTCAATGAGTAGACAAACTAATCATGATCACATGATGGATTTGTTATTATTATCTCAGGATTAGAGCTGGCATCATATTTGCAAGAATTTCAAATGCATTAGTTTTGTGGTCATGTTAAATTATTACTGAATATATACAGATACTGAATCATAGTTCATTGGTTTCCACATTTCCATACAGATAAGAGTATAATTGCATTAATCCTGTTTTTGTTTTGTTTTTTTTTTTGTGTGTGTTTTTTGTTTTTTTGAGATAGAGTCTTATTCTGTTGCCCAAGCTGGAGTGCAGTGGTGCTCGCTATAACCTTGGCCTCCTGGGTTCAAACAATTCTCATGCCTCAGCCACCCAAGTAGCTGGGATTACAGGCGTGTGTCACCATGCCCGGTCACTTTTTTGTATTTTTAGTAGAGACGGGATCTCCCCGTGTTGCCCAGGCTGGTGTTGAACTCCTGAGCTCAAGCAATCTGCCTGCCTTGCCCTCCGAAAGTTCTGGGGTTACAGGTGTGAGCCACCACATCTGGCTAACTGCATTAATTCTCTATGGTTTTGTTTTGCAGATGATATACCAATTCACTTAGAAACATTCATGAATTTCTAATATCTAGTTATATTATAAAAAAAGATTTTATTGCAGCTGAAGATTCATTTGAATCCAAGCTAAAATAATACAGAAAGGAGTATAAAGTGATAGGCCTAGCATGGAGGAAATTATTGTCTTGTTATGGTATATTTATTTATTTATATAACTATATGCACACTTGTGAGTGTGTGTGTATGTGTGTGTATTGGAGATCAGGTAATTTGGTATTTAGACTGGCACACCGATGTATTCCTCCATACAGTAAGCCACATGTAAATATATATGTTGACCAAAAAGAAAATGGAAGGGAAGCTGAGAAACAGGGTGACTCAAGGCAAACCATGGCCTCTGATCATTTGCCTTAGGAAAAGAAGTTATATGTTCAAATTCAGATGCTGCTGATTTCTGGCTGAATGTCTATAAGAAAAGAATTTAAACCTTTGGATCTCTGTTTCTGCAAACAGAAAAATCAGAATGGCATATGAGATCAGAAATGTTATTCTGTCTGTCTATCTATCTATCTATCAATCAATCATCTATCTGATTATCTAACTGATCTATTAACTGCATACTGTATACTGGCCTGTCAGTATGGAACCTTTTTCATAATGAAAGCTGACATGCAATCACCAATTGTAAAACAACTGAGTTTTTCTTGTTGAAGCTAGGGGTTCACCTCGCAGGCTGTTTCTTTCCTTTTTCCTTTCAAAGAGTTATCAGTATCCCTTACCTTCCTTTAGGCTTTTTTTTCTTCCTAAGTCATATTTTTACAATATTATTGTATTACAAAACAATTTTGAAAAAAAAAAAAAAAAAAACTGGACCAGATGATTTCTTGGTTTTCCTTATGCTCTTACACCCAGTGATTAAACAAAAGGAATAAACTCTTAAAATAAATATAAATTTAAGATTAGTATCTCTCTCCTTCTCCTCTCTCTCTGAACTATGTGCATTATAGTGACTGGTTTGAATTAAATTCTAACTTTATTTGCTTATAAGTGGGTAATCAATGCAATTCTTTAAATAAATGTATTATTCTCATATATATGTGAATTATTTCACAAATACCATCCCATTACATGCCTTCATACAAATATCCTTATTGAATTAATTAATTTTATACTTTTTGTACTTTTCTTTCTGAAATAGTTTATTCTTTGTATGTATATATAATGAATATAATTCAAACTAATTTGTAATTTTTCATATACGTTCTAATATGTTTATAATTTTCTATTATGTATCCATTACACTTTGATTGCAGTTTTACTGAATTCATAGATTTAATTGAGAAGAGCTTACATTTTCACTAACTAGAAATATATAGCACATTTTACCACAAATTATATCTTTTTATGTTCTTCACTAAAGTTTCATGATTTTACTCATACGATATTTACATATTTCTTGTTGAATGCTTTTCTTATTATAATTTACAATATGTGGTTTTATTATTTTTGTAATGGAATGCTTTCATTATATTTTTATGTTTCATAGATCCTGGTATATAGAAAAGCTACATTTTAAGATGTTGAACTTAAAACTGTAAACTTTTACTGGTTTAAAATAATTTTCTGATTATTTTATTGGCATGGAATCATATCCCTCACCAAAAAGTGTTGATGTTGTTTCTCCTTTCAAATACTTGAAGCTGCTTGGAATATAAATGGTACTTTTGGCAAAAGGGTTGACAATTTCTTATAAAGTTAAAACTCATCTATCACTTGACCCAGTTAAACAATTTTTATAAATACTAGAGGAAAAAAAAAACATGTTCACAAAAATAATTGTGTCTGGATTTTCATAGCAGCTGTATATATAACAACTAAAAATCCAAAGCAGCTCATGTTCCCATCCATAGGAGAACTGGTAAACTAATTGTGGTTTATTCTTCAATGGAATTCAGCACAGAAATATAAAAGAAGGAACTACAACCTGAATTGATCTCACAGGCAAGTGGAGTAAAACAAGCCTTTTGTTCTAAGGATAGTGTTGTAGGCTGATTGCTAAAATCATTTATTTTTCATCTTGCTTGTTTTATTGAATATATTTAAGAGTATAATTTCAGTTCTCACTTCTGTGGCTGTATCTGCATTCTAGAAATTTTGACATGTAGTACTTATGTTTATATTCAAGTCTACATGTTTTGTTAATTCCAGTTATCCTTTTTTAATGCTTAATTTAAAAGATGTTGAAAAATAGAACACACATAGGAGTCAGATGACCATATGAATTCTGAAATTCAGCTGTGAGGATGCTGCCAGGTCCTTCTACCCTAGAGATAAGCCTTAACTAGCTCTTGTTTTGCTACCTGAGGATGGTACCCAAGTCCATTGCTTTCTCCAACTCTTGACCCCAGTTTTGGGATGTACTTCATTTCCATTATCCTCCTTGGCCACACTCTGCAGAGTTAAAACGGAAAAGTATGACCTTTTTGGCAGCCAAAGAAACTTTACAATCTGTTCCCTTCCCTTATAACATTGAGAACCAGATATATTTTTAAATCTCAAGTATTTTAGTTTTTTAGACCTGGTTGGCAGTGCTTTTGCTTGTACATCTCTTTTTCAAATATTGATCAATTTCTTTTGCAAAAGCCACCTCCATAAATCTTTTTTAGATAAAACTCTCTATATATTTAATTTCAGGTGATTTGAATGCAAGTTTCTGAGTAACAGGCATGTAATCTTTCTGAGTGCTTTTACATCTAGAAGAAAGGTCTACTAGACACTAACTAAATATTTCCAAGAGTGTTAACAGATGGAGTTGCAGCCACGCTCTTGATTTGGTCTTTACCTTGAGCCCATTTCTTACTGTTTGTATCCTGGGTTTTGTCTTTTCCCTGTAGCTATGTTTAAATGACATGCCTTTGATTTTGTGAAAAACACTTTCATATTCTGACACTAAAATTTATAAGCTCTTTATTTTCCTTCTGAATTATCTTGTCAGTCAGTGTTATTCTCAGCTTCATCACTTTTTTGGATCACTTTAACAAATGCAGCAAGCTGTAGCCTCTCACACTCTCACTTTCAACATACTTTCAAACCCTCATCATCCGATTTTACAGAAGTGTTGGGTACTTTTCCTGTTTTCAGATTATTTTAGGCAGCACTTTTACCAAATATTTCACCACCATGTAACATGAATTATTATTTTTTAGCCTTCTATGTTTCTTCACCTCTCTATGGCCTCAAGTCAATACCATATGTTTTAGATTTTTGTTATAGCAGCACTATACTTCTTAGTAGCAATTTTTATGCAGTTAGCTATTGATATAATAATGTTTCATAATATATAAAAGCAAAAGTTGGTGACATTCAGCCATAAACATCTGTTTACTATCCAACCATTGGTGGGTTAGCTTCGATTCAGGTGATCTAGGCTGTGCTCTGTTAGGTTTAGATCCAGTTCTGTCTATTAGTCTCAGATTTCGTACCCAGTGACTGCCCAAGGCATGTTCCTTTCATGGTGAAAGGCAGGAGTCAAAAGGCCTGGCTAAATTGTGCAAGCATGTTTCAAGCCTCTGTTCATGTTACCTGTACTAACATTCCATTGACTAAAGCAAGCCACATGACTAAGCAAAAAGTAAATGTGATAGGAGGTGTAGTCATCCCATGTAATGGTGGTCATGAAGAGTGAAAATTTTCTGAATGCTAATCCTAATATACTCAACTAGTATTTATTTTTAGTTTATGGTAAAATATAGAAATAATCTCCCTTAGTTAAGAAAAAGTCTACTGGGAATTTTTTTTTTTTAATCTAAAGATAATTTAAATGTTTTTGTTTTCTTATTTTGTTTGCTTTTTATGATTCAAGATTATAGGAGTTTGATGGACTTGGGGGCTAGCCAAGGTGAAAATATGGCAATAACAAGCTGTAGCACACCAAGCTGTATTGGGCAATGCCTTGGCAGGTTGACAAGTAGGGGAAGTTGCTTTCAGAAGGAATTTCTCCAGAAGCTGAGGTGTAGGGATCTGCTACTCAGAGTGGAGACGGCTCAGAGAGGTAAGATAAGTCCTATAGGAGAGAGGAATCTGAGTATGGGCTTAAATGTCCTGGTGATATTTAAGGAAGCAGGAAGTCTATGGGTCAGAGGACTCTGAAAGGTAGCAGTGATCCGTGGCCTTTCCACTGAAAAGGCCTATTTTATCAATAGGTAACAATTGTTGGATAAGGTTCCTGGGGTATACAAAACAGTCTCTGTAAGGCAAAACATTTGCTTATTTAGGCTATTTTTGAAATGTTAAATGTGCACGTATTTGAATCTCATGCCGGTAGGCTTTTGAGCTAACAGCTCTCAGCCTGCAATGAAGGAATAAACGACATAGGGGGCCAATACACAAAGGCAATTTTTGGCTCTTTTATGTAATAATGATGTAAGAGAGAAAAAATAGGTGATTATACATGGAAGGTTGGCTGCAACTTGAGTTCTGATACTGTTTTTAGGGATTTTGGTTAAATAAGTCACTTAATTCCTCTGAACCTGATTTTCTTCTTCTAAAATAGAGTAGATTAGACCACGAGTCCACAAACTGTAGCTCACAGGCCAAATCTGGTCTACCACTTGTTTTTGTAAATACACTTTTATTAGAACACAGCCACATTCATTCATTGATATATTGTTTATGGCTGTTTTTCCTCTACAATGGCCGAGTTGTGACAGAGACCATATGGCCTACAATACCAACATTTTTATTATCTACCCCTTAACAAAAAAGGTTAGCAGACTGCTGGACTAGATGTAACACAGACTTTCTTCAGATTCAAACTTTTTTGATTAAAATATTTTTTAAAGCCCAGCTCTTAGCATCTTGCTCAGAGTTCCTGATTCCATTTTTTATTTATGTTTTGAACAATCCATTAATATTTCAGCTTCCCCGTCTATTTGTAAGTTTCATACCAAATATCGTAGACATTGTTTCTCCTACTGCTAAAATGATGCCACTCTTACTGCATAAATCAGTAGCTATTTAATTTTCATGTCAAACCTAAAATGGAAATGGAAACAGAAGGTAAAAATAGTGCACGAAAATGAAAATGACAAATACAATGTTTAATTGAAGTAACATGAATATTTTATGTTAAAATGTAATTACATAATAGATTTCAGCCTGTGTAATGCAGCTTATCTCTGTCTTGGTGTGAGTGCTGATGATGATTTTTTCTCAACAGGCATTCGGGTCTGCAAATTCACATCTTAACTGACAATGGACAAAAATTGGTCAGAAGAAACTCAATTCATTTCAGTCACTTAAGTTTTCATTTGGCAACCATTATCCTTAAGCATTAATTCAATATTTCAACTAGTAATCGTTCATTATTACAGGGAGCTTTAGAACTGTCAGAAGTCGAACTAAAACCTCTCAGAAATCATTATTCCTTCCTTCTCCAATGAAATTGTTTTGCCATGTGATGAATAAAATTTTATACAGATCTTCATTATATTACCAGCTCAAGAATAGCAAAACACATTATATAACTGTGTATCATATATATTTTAAAAATAATTTAAAGCATAATGAGAATTCTCACCTAAAAAGAGATATGTGTTCTTCTTAGAATGTTTTTGTCATACATATTCAAAATGATTCCTTCGTGAAAGTCCTTTTGAATGTGATTGAAATCAGAATTCATTTAAATTCAACTCTACTATGTACATTATGGTGAAGTCCCAGAGAATATAGTAAAAAGATAATGGCCACTCAGTTTCAAATAGAAAATTGATTTTCAAACAAAATGCAAGATGAGAATTAAAAAAATTTACAATATACTTTTGGCTTACATGAGAAGTACAGTTTGATGGAGTTTTCTAATTTCAATACATATTATGTTTGCTATTTTTGCAGATTCCATAATGAACTGCACCTAGATCTAGCTGATGTATGCTGACTCATTACACTGTTTCAAACATTACCATTGGTGCCTTCAGAAGTATTTCCTTCTTTAATACTGACAACAGCCTTGTACACTAACTTCTTATTTTATTTTGTTTGTTTCCATTAAGTAGTTGAGGAAACTGAAACTCAGAAAGACAAAGCATACACTAAAAATAAAACAAAAAGGCAGCAGAGCCAGGTTTCAAACCCTTCTCCTGCTTTAGATATCTAAATAGAATAAGAACAAAAATCTTACCAAGCTAAGTCCATGCTGATTCTGACCTGGTTTGCTGACATCTATATTGATAATAAGACTGGTGAAATCCTGGTTTAAAAAAAATAACGATTAGTTCAAAATCCTTTATATTGCTTTCTGAGAACTCTTCATGACAAGTATCAACCATCAAAAAGAGAATAGTAGAATATTGGCAGTAGAAGAAAAGATAAAAGCTTACAAGCAAACATTAATTAATAGCAAAGTCCAACTGTAGTTGTAATGATGGTGGTTTAAATCACAAATTTCTCAAATGTGCTTTTTCCTTTGTTTTATTGCGTCTGTCCATGCCATAGCACTGTTTTTTGTTGGTTTTGGTTGTTTTTTATTTTGTACTCTGCTTCCTGCAGTATTTAGAAACTACCCCAGCAGAGTGCCTACTTGGACCTCCTTTGATAAGTGATATGGAGGGGATCAGCATGCTGTGCCAGTATATCCAGTGATTAGCAGGGGATGATGGGTCTTTATGGCATCTCGCAGGTCAGATGGATTGGGCTTTCTTAAGCACAATAGATCAGCTGCCCTCATGCTGTGACTTTTGTTGATACTGTGGAAGTCATTCAGCCTGTCTCCAAAACAGCATGATTTTGACAAGGTTTTTAGTTCCTGCTGCTGAATAGAGTATATTCAATGCCTAGTCAATTTGCAGCAGCAATTAATAGAACCCTTAGCCTTGCTTCCTTTATGTAAAACTGTTGACAGGTAGTAAAGAGCTGTGTGGCACACTTGGATACGTGTTGAAAATGACTTGTGTTTTCAGACACACCTCAAATTCCCAAAAATATGAACTATAAAGCAAATGCCAATCAGTTTAATGATTTCTTCCCTCAGAATTCCATTACAGAAGTGAAATCAAGTTTTCTGATATATAGCCTAAAGTTTCAGTGGAATGCATTTCAATAAGAAGAAGTTGAGGCATTATGACCAAACAATATGCTTGATATTTCTGTGTCAGGGAGAAAAGATAGTTTTGACAAAGTATTCTGTACTGGTCCTACTTTCTCTTGGCTCCTACTTCCTTTCCTGAAGAATTATTTTTTTCTTAGACGGTATTATTTTCTTCCTTGATTAAAAATTCTCTCTCATCACTAATTTTTTTATGTGTTTGCTAGGTGACAGGTTTGTGATATTATTTAGTAACAATATTGATATTAAATTAGCTTTTATTTTATTTTTATTTTTTATTTTAGTGGAAGTGAGATCTCACTGTGTTGCCCAGGCTGGTCTTGAACTCCTAGCCTCAAGTGATCCTCCCATCTCAGTGTCCCAAAGCGTTGGGATTACAGGTACAAACCACTATGCCTGGCCAGTAAGTTCTTTAAGCATGCTCTTGAAAGTCTGTTTTGGGATCTTCAGTGGCTATTTAAATATCTGTGCTTGGCTTGACATCTTTTGAACACTCATCCTGCATTAGAGGAATTTAGTACATTAGACGTCCTGCTGACACAAGCTAGAAGCCCTTCTTTTCATAATGTCCTTCAAAACAGATTTTAGAAAAAGGTCCAAAGCTCTTTCAATTAGACAAATGCACATAAGAGTCTGATTCAGGAGACAGTGATGTGAGAAAAAGGATGCTGGGTAGAATTTATTTGGGAAGATACAAGTTATGATGAAGAGATGTCTGGCTGTCAGAGCATCCTATGGCTGGAGCTGGCTTTGGGAGTCCCAGGGTTTGAACTTGGAGGTGGCTGCTGGAAGGTCTCCACTGGAGTAGCCTGCAGTCTAATCTAGGAACTGGTATCTCTAGTCTTAAAAAGTCTTGAGTCCTTGCAGAGGCTCAGTGAGCTGCCTC
The DNA here is from genome assembly GCF_002776525.5 of Piliocolobus tephrosceles. Classification (NCBI taxonomy): domain Eukaryota; kingdom Metazoa; phylum Chordata; class Mammalia; order Primates; family Cercopithecidae; genus Piliocolobus; species Piliocolobus tephrosceles. Next base: position 41,258,878 of record NC_045448.1, on the reverse strand, counting down.
TATCCATATATATATGACATTATATATAGCTAAAGTGGATATTCTTGTAAAACCAGCACTAAGAGATAACCAAACTTTCAAACAATGACTTTCAATTCTTATTTTGATATCTTATGTAGCTCTTAATAGAAAGAAGAATAGCAGATGTTTTCCCTTACATGCCAACCATTCCTTTAATCTACTTTCTATTCTCCTTGTTTAATCACCCACCGTTACCTTTCATATGGTGGATACTCAATAAATACTGAATATATAAACTGTCTTATTCAAAACTTATGATATAAAATTCAAATTCTCTGTATCAAGTGCTTGAGGGCAAAGCAGCATTAAATTGATCATAAGTAGAAAATATTGCCCTAGAACTTAGTGGATTGAAAGTGCCTTGAGGGAGGAAGGAGAATAATCAGATGAAAAGAGAGAAGGTGGGTAATAGGAAAGACAAAAAATAAGAAAAACTTGTTTATGAGCCACAAATTCTCCTTTAGTTATGAGCAAAAGGAAAAAATGCTTTTTTCATAAGCAATCAAAAAATAAATGTTGCCATTTAAATCATTTCTGTGAAAACAAAGATGTCATTTAAAATTTAATAACACTTGTCCAGAATGTTGTTTTATTATTTTTATAATAAAGTATGGAAAATGCAGTAACAAAAGATAAAGTAATAAATCAAGTTGCCAGCATGATAAAAAATTATTAGAGCAATATCAAATTTAACTGGACTCTCATTTAATGGGGTGTTAGAAAGCTAATAAAAATAGTTTTGAGGCAACAGGCAATAAGTGACTCCAACTCACACAACTTTAATAGTGAGGAAGAAGGGGTCTGGTTACACAAAATAATAATACGTGTCATTTTCTTTCTGTTTTTTTCACCTGTTTTGAAATAAACCTTTTATTTTAGAATAGTTTTACATTTACGGAAAAGTTGCAAAGATGGTATGTAAAGTTCCCCAGTTACTAGTTTTTCCCACTGTTACCCAGTTTTCCCCACGGTTAACGTCTTGTTACCCAGTTTTCCCCACTGTTAATATCTTACATTACTATGTTACATTAATCACAATTAATGAACTGATATCAATATTATTATTATTAAAGGCTTTTAGAGTTATTGTTGAAGATTTATAAGTTTATAGATGAAATAATATTTAGAACACACCAAGCTTTGAATTAGAAATATTTTAAAGTTTGAATTCTTTGATTTTAAGAATTAAAACTTTTGAATTCTCACATGTAGTCGTAGTTGGGAATATATCCACAAAGCAAATAGACCAATTCTTGTGAGAACGATTCTAAAACAGGTTTTTCAGGTGTCATTCACCTTCTGGAGCCTTGAAAGGGGGAAGGTTACTTTCAAAGCCTAACATTCATTTAATCTATCTGTAGTACTCCATATGAATGGCAGTCACTACTTATCGACGTCTCAGGTTTTGTTAGATATGATATTTGTTTTAATTAATTATTTATTTATTTTTATTATACTTTAAGTTCTAGGGTACATGTGCACAATGTGCAGGTGTTACATATGTATATATGTGCCATGTTGGTGTTCTGCACCCATTAACTCATCATTTACATTAAGTATATCTCCTAATGCTATCCCTCCCTCTTCCGCCTTCCCCACAATAGGCCCCAATGTGCGATGATCCCCTTTCTGTGTCCAAGTGATCTCATTGTTCAGTTCCCACCTATGAGTGAGAACATGCGGTGTTTGGTTTTCTGTTCTTGCCATAGTTTGCTGAGAATGATGGTTTCCAGCTGCATCCATGTCCCTACAAAGGACACGAACTCATCCTTTTTTATGGCTGCATAGTATACATGTCATTTTCAGCAACTAAAATTTCATTGTCTGAAACTTGTTTGGGATAGTGCTCTAATTTAGTAACCCCTATTTTAATTGTATTTTTACAATGAAGTAGACTTCACTTTCTGTCAAGTGTCATCAATTCAGTTTTCAAAGCCTGTATGTCTCCACACACATCTACCTATACTACTACTACTAATAATAAAATACGAGAATAATTGGGTCAGAAAGCTATTCTGTTAAAATTGCATCATTTTCCTACACAAGTGAAAATCAGCAAGGTATTGTGACATACAAGTGCCAATATATTGAAGGTATAAATTCAAATACTTTTAGAGGTTAAATGGACTTTAAAGGTCATCCCCAATTTTCTGCTCCCTTAGGAATCTTTTCAATAACATCTCTGGCAGATGACCGTATAACTGTAGTGGTAGGGACTCTGTTTCACTTTAAGTATCCATTTGTTTACTGAACAAAATAATTATTGGCCTTTTTGCATGCTACAGGCATCATGCTAGGAGGGTGTTTGCTAGATATCATGTACCACATGTTGTGGAGGCCTACCTTTAGAATGTTCTTCCCTCTCTACAGTGGGCTCAAATTCAAACTTTATGACCCATCAACAGCCATGCATTTATTTAAAATTAACCAATAGTTAAAATTTCTAGGTATCTTGAGCTTCATGATCCAAATAACTAAATTTAATTGTTAGGTAGAGAAATTGGTATACTTCCATTTAATTATACTTTTTCTTATCAGAATAGTAATCTTTATTAAAATATCAAGGCTTATCAACTTAAAGAACACCAGGTCAGGCATGGTGGCTCACACCTGTAATCCCAGTACTTTGGGAAGCCAAGGCAGGAGGATCAGTTGAGCCAAGGGGCACTCAAGGTTGCAGTGAGCTATGATCTTGACACTGCACTCCAGACTGGGCAAAATAAATAAATAAATAAATAAATAAATAAATAAATAAATAAATAAATAAATAAAAATTTAAAAACCCATTTAAGAGAGGATATATATTGAGTGAAATAAGTATCTAGGTACATTTTATCTTCTTATTCATAACTGTTTTTTTAACAAAGTACTGTAATTCCCAATCATGTTTCATGAAAAGATTTCTCCCTTTTACAGGTAAATCAAAATATAACATATTGTCTTAACTTTGAATTACAAGTCTTTCTTGAATTTAAAACTGATGCAGGGCTGATGCATCTCCTTTGCCTTCTGCCATGATTATGATGCCTACCCAGCCATGCTGAATTGTTAGTTCATTAAACCTCTTTCCTATATAAATTACCCAGTCTTGAGTATGTCTTTATTTGCAGTATGACTACAGGCTAGTACAATATATGCAAAGTTTCTGACACATAAAATTAAAAGTATCAACTCATAGAACACTGTGGATAGTATATAAACGTGTTTTTAAAAGCCCTTATTTTTAAATGTACCTAAATTTTCTGAAAGAATACTAGGCCAAAGGGAAGATTACATACATATACAAACACATACTATGAAATTTTTAAAATATATATTTAAATTTAACTTTAAAGCAAAAACAGAACAATATTGTACTGTATCATGAAAAACATATTTAGAAGATATATAAGAAGAGCACAAAGGACAGGAAAAGGTTAAAAGGGATTACACTGTTGCAAATTTTATATATTGTTTGACTGTACATAAGCAAAATATGCATATAGTAATCTCTAGGGCAGTCAAAGAGAGAAATATTATAAAGAGGATATCTCAAGAATTTGTAGGGGAAATACAAATCAAATGCTAGAAAAACATATTACTCAACAAAAAGTGCAGATAAAGATCTGTGGAACAAAATGTATATTAGTATTTGGAACAAATATCAATACTTAGAATAAATGGAAAGAAAAGAAACACTCCAATCAAAAGACTTTGATTATAAGACTGAATTAAAAAAACAAGATCTGCCTATATGCTATCTAAAAGGAATATTAAACAAAAAAAGACACAGACTGCATTAAAATAAAAGTTTGAGGAAACTTCATTTTGAGAGCCCTAAGCATAAGAAAGCAGAGGTAAGTACATTAACATCAAAGTTTAGTGTACTTCATGACCAAAAATATTATCAAAAATAAATCTGTATGCTCACAATAATAGACTTTCAAAATACAAAAGCAAAATTAATAAATGTAGAAGAAAAGTTAAAATGCACAAACAATTGGAAATATTAACACTACTCTCTCAAAAATGGATAGGACTCATAAAAATCAATGCAGACATGATATGTTTGAACAACTATAAATCTTAATTGACATCGATAGAACACTACATCTAACAGTTGAAGAGTACATATTATTTTCAAGTGAGCATTAAACATTCACCAAGATAGACAAAATGCTTTCTCATAAAACATAAGATCAAAGAATCAAAATAATACAGAGTATATTCTCTGAGCACAACAACATTAATTTAGTAATCAGTACAAAAGGCATATACTCCAAGTATCTGTAATAATCCATGGCTCAATGAAAAAATCTAAAGTAAAATTGGAAGATCTTTATAGTATTCTGCTAAAATGGTGTTTGGAGTAAAATTTTTAGATTTAAGTGCCTGTAGTAGAAAGAAAAATGCCTGGGTAGAAAATCAATGATTTAAATAATCACCATAAGAAGGTAGAAATGAGTGAATTTTTTTAAGTAGATAGAAAAATAATAATAAACAATAAGATCTCATCATACTGTACCCCATAACATGCCTAATTAGTATATATGTCAATGAAAAATAAACATAAAGAAAGAAAATTAATGCTACAGGTCATTGATGAAGAAAAATAATGAAAAAAATTAACACTAAAGCCAACAATGAAGAAACATTTTTAAAATGGAATATTGGTTCCTGAAAAAGATTGATAAACCACTAGAGAAACTGATCAAAGTTAAAGAGAAAGAGAAAAAAAAAAAAACTAACAAGAAAATTCAAAATGACAATATCTAGAATTTTAAAAATGGATATCATTAGAAAGCTTTCTTATATTAAAAGAGTTATAAAGAGTATAAACCACTTGTGCCAAAAATTAGAAAATTTGGATAAAATAGAGTATTTGAAAACAAATCTCAGGACCAAGGCTTTAACTCTATTGCTTCTGAAACATTAATGAGCTCGAAAATCACTCTGAGGTTCTTGTTAAATTGCAGATTTTTATTCAGAGTTCTAGAGTAAGACTCAAGATGGTACATTTGTAACAAACACCCATTTGATACTGATGCTGATAAAAGAACTCTACTCTATGAGAAGAGATATCCACTATGCTCTTGCAATCCTTTTGTGTACTGAATGGATGTGTAAGCATAAAGGATAGGTTGCTTTCATCTGGAATCCAGGGAAGGAGAGCCAAAGACATGGGATATGGACTTTATAAGAATTTGAATGGTCACCAGGTTGTAACAGGCACATGGGTACAAGGGAAGAATCTACATATTACTTGGAGATAAATGAAAATAAAATTCTAAAAACACAAAAACAAAAAATCCACAAAATACACTTCACAAGCTTCATGCATCCTTCTTGAATTGGATCCTACTGATTCCGAGCTGGAGGGGTGAAGATACCTAAGCTAGAAGAGGAGCTATAATGTAACTTTGATAATGGATATAATGGAAATCTGTACCTCTTTTTATTCTCCCTTTTAATAATGGAGGTAAATTTTCAAAAAAAAAATATTAAAAATAGCCAAAAAAAGTACAATTAAGTAAAGACCACATTTAATAGGGCCCTTGATTTGGAGAAAAAAATCAAGTGTAAACATTTTTGTTGATATAATAATCTTTTAGGCTATGTCGCTTTAGTGAAAAAATGTAATTTGACTACTTTAAGAGTCACTAGTCTTCAAAAATAGTTAACCTTCAAGATTAAAACTAAGATACTTTTCTCATTTAAAAGTTAGCTGCACAGTCAATACAAAGTGTGTTTTGCCTCATATTAACACTGTGTGTCTCTAAAGCTCAGCATAAATAAAACAGGTACAGACCAAATTATTGTCTCTTTGATTTATACTTTTATTTCAGTAATACTTTACTTTCTATTCTGATTAATTCTAAATAAGCACCAACATCTACGTTAGGATAATGTTGCTTGAAAAACCTTAGAAGTTTACTAAGATAAAATGCCAGACAAAAAGTAACCAATTATATCATAGAGCATCATGAAATAGCTACTTGGCTTTTGCAGCATTCTAATTTCTTGGAGAGTGGATTTAATTCAGAGTCTGGCCTGAGGACTGAACTTCCAGAAAATCACCTTTGTTAAGAAGATTCCAAATTAATCAGGCCCTCAATTTTACAGGATATGTGTACACAAAGCAGAATATTAAAACATAGAGATGGCAGATGTTTTTTTCCGCCTGATTGTATTTCATCTGATATGGCACATGCCTTTCCTGGAATCATGATTTCTAATCATCTGAATTCAGAGCATTAAGATGATTTACTATATGAACTCAGAGCACAGGAAACTGGGCTAAAGGGTATGTTAGGCCATGGAAAATCCTGGTGATCTCTGTCATCACAGGATGTGCCTGTGTAGTGATTAGAGGGCTATACAGTAAAGCTTGCAATACCCTAATCTGGTGTCTCTACCTATAGACTTTGTTAGATAAACACTGATGATTCCTCCACTGCCTTTGCTTCACGTTTCTGGACTCCACTGAAACCTAGCACCTTTCTTCTATTCACTCATTGTTTTTCTTCAGGCACTGTGGTAGGCAGAAAAAAAATGGCCCCTAAAGATGCCCACATCCTCACTCCTGGAACCTGAAAATATGCTATGCTCGGTGGCAAAGGGAAATTAAAGTCACAGATGGAATTAAGGTTGCTAATTAACCAACTTTAAGATAAGGACTATTCTAGATTATCCAGGTAGGATCAATGTCATCACAAGGGTTCTTAAATGGGGAAAGGGGAGGCAGAAGAGTTAGTCTCAGAGTGAGGCAGTATGAGGTGACTAGATTGGCCATTCCTGGCTTTGGAGATGGCAGGGGACCAAGAGCCTAGAAATGCTAGCAGCTTCAAGAAGCTGAAAAAGGCAAGTAAATGAAAACATCCCTTTTGCATCCAGAAAGAAATCAACCCTGCTAACACCTCAGTTTTAGTCCAGTAAGACCCATTTCAGACTTTTGACACCGAGAACTGTGACATAACAAATTTGTGTTGTTTCAAGCTGCCCAACTTGTTGTCACTTGTTACAGCAGCCAATAGCACGGGCACATTATTCTGTCCTGTTGCTTTACTTTTGTCTTAGGAAATATCTTGTGTTTTAAAGGGATTTTTACCCCTGAGAATTTCATCCAATGTGAGTTGACTATAATGAAGACCAACTTATTGATGACTTACCTTACTGTAGTTTTCGATATATTGACAACAAAAGCATGGGATATGGAGTAAAATAGTCAGAGTTCCAACTCTGGTTTTTCACTTGATGGCTCTGAGTCCTCTAATCAATTTGTTTTAAAGACTATCAATTTCTTAAACTATTATGCTTACTCAGCTATACCTAACTGACCTGACACATAGGATGTTTTGAAGTTCAAATTGGAGAATGATACATAATCAAGATAATCAACTTGTTTTCTTAATTTACAACGATAGACATTAAGATTGAAAGGGTATGCTATTTAGAAGCTGACTAACTTAGCAGAAGACATTTGCCCTATACCACTGTTTTTAAAACTCTGCCACTGGGCCGGGTGCGGTAGCTCAGGCCTGTAATTCCAGCACTTTGGGAGGCCAAGGAGGTCGCATTAAGAGCTCAGGTGATCAAGACCATCCTGGCTAACACGGTGAAACCCCGTCTCTACTAAAAATACAAAAAATTAGCTGGGCGTGGTGGTGGGCACCTGTAGTCCCAGCTACTCAGGAGACTGAGTCAGGAGAATCGCTTGAACCCAGGTGGCAGAGCTTGCAGTAAGCCAAGATCACACCACTGCACTCCAGTCTGGGCAACAGAGCGAGACTCCATCTCAAAATAAATAAATAAACAAACAAATAAACAAACACTCTGCCATTTATTTTGCTGGGAAACTTGGTTGAGAGATGGGGAAAGGTTGAAGGAAGGGAGAGGTTGGGTGGTGAACTAATTTCCTCCTTACCCACACTCGATTTAAACCAAAGCAATACCAATCTGTGAAAATAGAATTTGAAGTAAAGGGAGAGGGTTCAAAGAAATTGAGAACCCTTGCACTGTAGTACGTGCAAATGCAGGTCCGTGTAGCCTTGAATAGTTCCTCTGGCCTATCTATGTCAACATTTGGAGATGCACAGTTCCTATAAACATGTGCATAGAAACAGAAGAATACATATTTGCATATGGGATTAAAAGAAATGTCTGCTGTAAAATATCTAGCACAGAGCTACACTCTGTGTATTAAAAATACACTCTGTATTAAAGATGAGTATTTGATAACACTAAGTGATATGAAGCCAAGAAATGTAGTAGTGTTCGAATCCTCTCCACCTTCCTTACTCTTGGGCTCTGACTTTAGACACTAAATAATTCTAGGATGTAAGTGAAAACACATTTCAATTGACCTCTATTCTGCTTACTTCATAAATTAGCCTGCGCATTATTTTTTAAATGAATTTTGTTCTGTTTCTAAAATGCCTTTTCTAGAAAGTTTCTGTCTGTTGAATTCATTATTTAAAATTGAATCTTACTGCTTTGGGTAAATAACAGTATGATGTTTACTATATATTCGCATTGTGCTGGCATTAGGTAAGGATTTATACAGTGTTCCTGCTTATGAAGAGTGACATATTTTATAAGAGGGAAAAACCATGGAAATGAATTCTCATAGTTTAAAAATAAAATATATCCAATGTCTGTCTTGCAAAATATTATACCACATAGTTAATAATATAACAATTAATATTCTTAAACATTTCCAAAAGACAAAGCATACCATGAAAATATTTAAAAAAAAAAAACTGCATCCATGTCCCTGCAAAGGACTCAAACTCATCCTTTTTTATGGCTGCATAGTATTCCATGGTGTATATGTGCCACATTTTCTTAATCCAGTCTGTCACTGATGGACATTTGGGCTGATTCCAAGTCTTTGCTATTGTGAATAGTGCCGCAATAAACATACGTGTGCATGTGTCTTTGTAGTAGCGTAATTTATAATCCTTTGGGTATATACCCAGTAGTGGGATGGCTGGGTCATATGGTACATCTAGTTCTAGATCTTTGAGGAATTGCCATACTGTTTTCCATGATGAGTTGATGGGTGCAGCACACCAACATGGCACATATGTACATATGTAACAAACCTGCACGTTATGCACATGTACCCTAGAGCTTAAAGTATAATAAAAAAAAAAAAAAACTACATTAAAACCGTTTGTTGGAATGCTTTCCACTTTCCACAGAACAGAACTAAAATAACCTGTTATACAATTAGTCACAAATACAGACCTCAAGTTTTTTGCCCATACACATGAGTATTTTTCTAAAACATGTCTTCTTTGTAGTAGGTAGGCCCTGCCACCACTGTGCTTGTCTGAGTTTACAAATCTGTTGTAACCTATAGCTTTCCTGTGACTTCTCTGGCTCACCTCTCTTGCTAAGCTTTGTTTCCTAATTAAAATCTTCTGCCCCTGCCATAGCTACTGCTTCTACTGGAACCGCCATAGCCACCTTTGTTTCATTTTTGGCAAAGTATTGGCCTCCACCACCGTAAGGGCCAGAGCTTCTGCCTCCAAAATTTCCTCCTGTGGGTCCAAAATTTGAAGAGTGGTTGTTGTAATTGCCAAAATCACTGTAGTTTCCACCATGTCCAAAATTGCTTCCATCATTACCAAATCTATTATAGCCATCCCCACTGCCACCATATCCACCACCACCACGGCTGCCACCAAAGTCACCACAACCACTGAAGTTTTTCCATGATCAAAGTTGTCATTCCCACTGAAACCACCTCCAAGACCACCACCAAAGTTTCCAGAACCACTTCGACTTCTTTGGTTGGATGAACACTAGCCATCTCTCGCTTTGACACGGCTTTCCTAACTTCACAGTTGTGGCCATTCACAGTATGGTGTTTCTGAATGACAATCTTATCCCTGGAGTCATGGTCGTCAAATGTTACAAAGTCAAAGCCCCTTTTCTTGTCACTGCCTTGGTCAGTCATGATTTCAGTTGTTTCAATTTTTCCCAACTGTTCAAAATAATCTCTTAGGTGATGTTCTTCAGTGTCTTCATTAATGCCACCAACAAATATCTTCTTCACAGTTAAGTGGGCACCTGATCTTTCATAATCTTCTCTTGAGACAGGTCTCTTTGATTCCACAACTCTTCTATCCACCTTGTGTGGCCTTGCATTTATGGCTGCATCCACCTCCTCCGCAGTGGCGTATGTGACAAAGTCAAAGCTCCTGGAGCACTTTGTGTTTGGATCTCTCATGACTACACAGTCCATGAGTGTTCCCCACTGCTCAAAATGGCTTCTCAGGCTCTCATCGGTTGTTTCAAAGCTTAACCCTCCAATGAAGAGCTTCCTCAGCTGTTCCGGCTCTTTAGGAGACTCTGACTTAGACATGATGGCGGGGAGAAGAGAGACTGTAACCATGCTTCTTCAGCGGCATCCACGGGCAGAAAGGCTATGAAAGTATTTTAAGCAAATGAATGTGTTACAAATATTTACAGAACACAAGAATTCTTAGTATTATCAGCGGGTGTGAAAAATAAATAGACATACAATAATTTCATTTGAATAAAGTACAATAAATTATCCCATGAAAAAGTTGAAGAAACAAAAATATTAACTGTCAAAACTTACTAAGATTGAGTGATAAAACTGATGTTTTTTCTCAGTAACTTTGCGATAGTTTATTTTGGGTAATTTCTATCGAGATACACTATAAAAGTTTGATTTTATTTATAATTTTTATGATACCTTCTTCCCCCACACACTTTCTGGATGAAAACAGCCTGAATTTCTATAATGTTTTCTTTCAAGGAAATATTTAGTACAGACATACACAAAATAAATAAAAGTTAAACCTATTTTAATAAGCTTCTGTAATGCACTGATTCCATATACACACATACATGCACATGTGTATAATTCTACATTGTGTGTGTGTATATATATATATTTGTGCTAACTTACATACAAACATATCAACTGTGATTAGCAATACTGAGATGATATGAGATCGTGTATGAACATGACCATCCAATGACTGAAGACCTCGGTCTAGGAAAACATCTCTTTACTAAAAATTATTATGTTTAATTCAATAATGAAAAACAATAATAATTATTTTTTACTATTTGTAACAGCTTTTGTCCTTTTTGAAAGTGTAGGATGTTTTCAAATATTTGAAAAGTTCTCAAAATCTTTCACAAACAGCAGTTTTTTTACCCATTACAATTCTAAACAAAGAAATATATGCAGATTGTACATTCTAATTACTATTGGTCTCAAATGGATGCCAATCTATACTGTGAAAATATAATAGAAATTTGCCTTAATTTTGCATATTAGGGTGATGATAATAGACAATCACTATATATCAAATGCTCTACTCCTCTAGATTCTGAAATTCTTTTTTCAACCCATTGTACTGTGAAAGTTCCAATACTGATACACTGGGAGGAGAAATTTTCTAGAGTGAGGAACAGTTCTTAGAAGTTTTATTATTATATATGATATGTGCAAAAAGTGTATAAGTACGTTAGCTATAATTGGTCTACATACATTTACTGAAAAATTATTGATGCCTAATAGATGTGTCAAACCGAATATATTCTAACTAAATTCCTGGTCTTCCCCTAAAATCTTGCTCTACCACATTGCAAATAGTAGTAATTCTATCCTTTCAGTTAGTCATAAAATCTTGGAGTTACCCTTGATTTCTCTGTTTCTCTCAAAAAATCCTGTTATCTTCAAATATTTCCGGAATCCTACCACTTCCCACCACCTCTGCTGCTTGTCGAAGCCATCATCATCTCTAACTCATATCCTTGTTCCCCTTACAGTCTAATCTCAACCTAGCAGCCAGTGTTATCCCCCTAAGTATAGATCATGCCATCTCTTAGTTCATATGTCCAAGAGCGCCCCATCTTACAAAGTGTCAAGGCCAGCCTCTTCACAATGGCTGTGAGGCCCATCACACTAGCTCCCTGCTATTTCTTTGACCTATTCTTCAGCTCCAGCCACGCTGGCTCCTTCTTGGTTAATGACAACATCAGGAATGGCATTGGCTCTTCCTGATTCCAGGAATATTCTTTCTCCATATGTCTGGTGGCTTCTCCCTCCTGTCTTTCCAATCTTTACTCACATGTAACCTTCACAGAGAGGCCTGCACTGACCACCATACTGAAGCTTACAAACCAAACCCTGGCATTATTGTTCCCCTTCCCTGCTTGATTTTTGTCTGTAACACTAATAAACTTCTAACCTATAATACAGTTTACCTATTTCCCCTCACTAGAAAATCCATGAGGGAAGGAATTTGTTTATTTCTTTAGCCCAAGTCCCTTGAGGTGTGGCTTACATACAATGAAAATTTGTTGAGTGAGTGAAAGAATATGTGCTATTCACTATAATAAGTACCCAGGAAGCCAATAGTGAACAGGACACATGCCTCCTGCTTAATGGAGCTTACAGGCTATTGCACTAGTTGTAGCACTTAAAATTTGAAGATATATTTAAATTGCATATATTCCAACTTGAACATTTAATAGATCAGGAAACTGATGCCCAGTTATGTTACGGGACTTTTTAATAACCCTAGAGGTTTGGGAATTCAATTATCTGATTCATAATTCAGCAGTGTTTTTACTACATACTGTGCTTAACAATTAGCTTTTATCATAGTTTGTAATCAAAGTACAACAGGTGTTATAAAAATTAAATATAAGACATATGAGGAAAAGCCAATGTACATTATTATAAATTATATTATTTATGCTGCTGAATAAGTGCTATAAACAAATACTGCAGCTGGGTGCGGTGATGCATGCCTGTAGTCCCAACTACTCTGGACATGAAATGGGAAGATCGCTTGAGCATGAGTTCAAATTCGATCTGAGTAACATAGAAAGACTTCATCTCTTTAGAGCAAAAATGCAATAACAATAAACAACAAATGATGCTGGAGTAGTTCGGAAATCTCTGTGCTCTAGAATTATTATGGCATAATTCAGTGAACTGAAAGATGAGTGAACCAAAAATAATGAAATGAGGTATAATATAACCAAAGGTGTGGAATTAGAGTAGATATTGTTTGAGAAGAGGACAGAGGAGAGTGAGAAGCTCCCTTGAATTAATTTAAGTCTTTAGGCTTTAGTGAATTGAAATCCTTCCAGAGATTACACATTGAAGATGTGATCAAAGATGAACTCAAGATGTCATCATGGAAATCAGGTGAGAAAATGTTCTTTCAATTTTCAAAAAGATAAAAATTGTGGATGACAGAAATAAAAATATTGAATAAACTAGCTAAACAAATCTTCCATGAACAATTAGTGGCAGAATTGGCAGTTATAAGGAGTTAGCCTAGGTTTAATGATAACAAGACTTGTTATAATGGTTTGACATTGCATCTTAAAGTTAGTATGGCCAAGGTAGGTGGATCACCTGAGGTCAGAAGTTTGAGACCAGCCTGGCCAAGATGGTGAAACCCCATCTCTACTAAAAACACAAAAATTAGCAAGGCATGGTGGCAGACACCTGTAATCCCAGCTACTCAGGAGGCTGAGGCAGGAAAATCACTTGAACCCAGGAGGCAGAGGTTGCAGTGAGTTGAGATCACACCATTGCACTCCAGCCTGGGTGACAAGAGTGAAACTCTGTCTCGGGAAAACAAAAAAAAAAAAGTATGCTGGTGCCCATGTTTGTTATGTGTGTATTTGTTTGTGTATGGTATGTGCATGCACATTTGTATGAATTTGAGAAAAGTATTTGATGAAGCTTCAAATACTTGTAGACCATATGGAGTAAAATAATCACCACATTTTGCTGGTTCATAGCTGGCTGAACATTTATACACCAATTATTGATTGATGAATAGGTTTCAACTTAGAATAGTCTTTATTGCAGCAAGTTTTCTACTTCATCTCATTTACATTTTCCTTTTTAACATTTGTGTCAATGACCTGAATGTAGATCAAAATAAAGCATCGTTATGAAATTTGAGGCTGAGGCTCTATAATATGGCTATTTAAATATAAGATGACAGAATCAAGGTTTCAATGACATTGAGTAGAAATGATAATCATAATTTTAATTACTACATTTCGGAGTGCCTATTATGTGCTGAATAGGCACCTTTATACACTGCATCTCACTTGATTATTACAACTACCCAGCAAAGTAGATGTTATCTTCATTTATACATAAGAAATATAAAAATTAAATCACATACTCAGTGGTTGAGAAACAATTTTTATCTCAGTTCTGTCTTACTCAAGAGCTCATGCTATACCATTCCTATGCTGAAGTTTATAAAATTTATGAGTAGGAAATTTAATAGGGATAAATGCAAACCCCTACACTGAGATACCGAGTCATTTTCCTCAGTGTGGAAAGGGGCAACTTGAATTTAAAATACCTATTTTCTAACAGAAGAGTTTTTTTATATGAGTGAAGAATTTTATTCAGCTGCTAATGAAGCTAATATAATCTTAAATTTTAGGTTGCATTGAAAGTTTCAGACCAAAAGGATATTTGTCCCATTCTGTTCCTCTTTGGTCAAATCATATCTAGACTACGGTGTTTAGTATGTCCTGTGGCTCCTAAAGAAGTATATGGACAAACTAAGGAGACTCTTATGGAGCATGAGTAATTACGACCACAGGACCTTTATCACATTCTTTGTTTATTTATTGTTATTTTTAAAGTGAGTTCTTACAGAAAATGTCCTAAATTTCTGTTTGGAAGATACTTGTAACAACAGATGGCCTAATCTTACAAATGAATATTTCTAAATCCAGACAGTTAGCAGATATACAAGATTTGAACTCATGCACGCTTACTGGATAGACCGGATCTCCGAATGGCTCTACAAAGCAACTTTAAGTACTTCTGGATAAAGCAAAATAACAATACAATAAACCACTTAGGACTACCACACTGAGAAAATGCAGCCAATAAAAGCTTTAACAGAAGAAAATATAATTAGGGTTTCTACCTATTTATAAACATTATAGGATATATTTATAAGCACATGTATTCGTGCAAATAAACGGTGTACTTTTTCTGTAAGTTCCTCCATTACTAAAGGTGCCATAACACATTTTATAGTCACCAGGTGAGAGTGGGAGGATAGTATAAAGCACTCCAGTCATTGCAGCGTATCATGCAGAGGTAACTAGACTGACTTACATGGAAAAAGACACTGCTGATCATCACATTCTGTTAGACTTTCAGACAGTTCATTTAGCCTTTGACGTTTTGGGTATATTAACTTCAATTTGGGCTTTCAAACCAGTTCCAACTGATTTGACAGGAGCAGAAGAGACTTCTGCTTTCCATTTAAAGACTGTGATCAAAGAAATAGTGACTGAGATTTTTTTTTTTTTTTTTTTTTTTGTAATTTGCAACAATGGCTTTCTTGAGTGCCTTCAGCTATGATCTGGTGCATTTATTGTTCTTTGAGAAAGAGTAAGGTAAGACTAATTTAACACACATACCTGCAGCTGGAATACAAAGAGGGTTCACTGTGTCATCTCAGGAATTTTCCTCAATTAAGAGGAAGGGAAGCAATGAAAATTGATGTTCCCATGAATATATTGGTTTTCTTTCCATCAAATAAATTGGAAACTCTGCCAATTGGAAAAAAGGTTTTAGTCGATATCAGTTTTGTTACTCAGTTGTTCTAGCAAAGGTCATAAAGGGGAAAGTCATAAATATTTCCACAAATACAGCAAAGACCATCAAGATTACTTTATTTGGGTCACATTAATGCTTTGTGCTAATGACCATAAAGTATTTTTCATTTAGCTGCTAGTCAACACAGCTAACGAACATATTTCAGATCTCCTTCAGGTAAGATTGCCATGAGTGACACTTTAGAATCTATGAATTAACAACATGCTCACTGAGGAGAAATGCTCCCTTAAAAGAAAATTACCTCTCTTCAATATCCTTCCTCCACATACATACCAAGGACATTAATAATAATATTGTCAATGCAAGAAAGAGATTAAGCTATATTTATCAGATTAGCATTCTTAGGTCACATATTTCTGGAACTCGAATATCAAGCATCTATACTCTAGGACAAGTTTAGTGCAAAGTTTTCAAGCAGGTTAATTGATGTACTGATTGACAAATCTTTACATTGCTCAATTTACTGGCTCAGGAATTTAGTGCTAACTACAACAGAATAATTAGAATGTCATTTTAAAGTTTATTATTGGCCAGGCATGGTGGCTTATGCTTGTAATCCTAGTACTTTGGGAGGCCACGGCAGGCAGATCGCTTGAGGTTAAGAGCTCAAGACTAACCTGGCCAACATGATGAAAACCCATCTCTACTAAAAATACAAAAATTAGCCAGGTGTGGTGGCACACATTGATAGTCCTACCTACTCAGGAGGCTGAAGCAGGAGAATCGCTTGCGCTGGGAGGCTGAGGTTGCAGTGAGCTGAGATAGAGCCATTGCACCCCAGCCCATGTGACAGAGGCTCCTCCTCAAAAATAAATAAATAAATAAATAAATAAATAAATAAATAAATAAATAAAATGTGTTTTATTGATAACTGTATCCTCTCCTTGGGCATTCCAGAGGCTATGAAGACCAATTATATCACAAAACAAAAAATAACAAAAATGAGAAAAAGAATGCAAATTTCAACTTTGAAGAGAAATCTAGCCTGAACAGATTAACTACATGATTCAAACTTGATTGTGGCCGAAAGTCCAATTTAATCAAAAGCACTGGATTTTTTGCTTATGTCAGTGCTTAATTTCGACAATTTGCTGTGTAAAGCAGAGAAAATCAAAATAGTGACAACTGTTTCATGTGGTTATAGCGTGGGTCAGTAGCCCCTCAACGAAGACTTGCAGGAAATGGTTTCCTAAGTGAGGAAACAAATTATTGTCTAGGAATATGCATTCAGATGTATACATTCAACTTAAAATAAAAGCCAAATTTTAATATCTTTTCTACCAACCGAAGAAAGTCATGATAAGATTTTCATGAGGAAGGAGAAAATAGAACATTAATTTGAAGCCTCTTGTAAGCATCCTGGCAAGAGATGATGAGAATCTAAAGTAAATGAAGCAGGAGTTTGGGGAAAAGGTGGAAGGGATAATTTTGAGTTATGTGTAACTCAAAACACTAGCTACAACAGAATAATTAGAATGTCAGTTTTAAGTTTATTATTGATAACTTTATCCTAAAATCCATAGATTTTAGTGGCTGAATATAGAAAATGAGAGAAATAAGAGTCACAGATACCACTAGGCTTCTAGATTGGAGGCATTGTTTTGAAGAACAAGGCTAAATGACAGCAGAAACTATCAGAAATCAGAATTTATTATACATCTGTATTAATAAGACAGTATAGAATTTTATTAGCACAAAGAAAGACAAATTGAACGTAATAACTAAATAGAGACTTCAAAAATAGGCCCATATTTACACAATCACCTGATTTACAATTTATAACCAAAGTTCCATCATAAAACATTGAGGAAATAATGTCTTCTTAGTAAATAGTGAGGAGTTTACTCAGTATCAGTATAGAAAAAAAAAAATAAACTTTCAACCCTATCTTTTACTTCACACAAAAATCAGTTTAGTTGGATGGTAGAAAAAGGGTGAAAAATTAAAAAGATAAACACGGTTTCTATAAGGTAACAAATATAATTCTTCATGTCTTTGTGGTAGGTAAAGATTTTGAAAAAACAAGAGACAGCAATAGTAATAAAGGAAGAAAGTGATGAATTGTACTCCATAAAACTATGAACTTTCCTTCATCAAAAGACAGCATTAAGATAGAAAAAAATATAGAATGGAAGAGATATTTGCTATAAAAATTTTTGAAAAAGTGCTCATATTAAATATATAGAGAGAACTCATAAAATCAATTTTAAAAAGATAACAATATTTTAAAATGGATAAAACTATTGAATACACACATTATTTTTCTTAAAAAGATATGTGGAAGTTCAGCTGGCTAGATTTCTTTTTTAATTATATTTCAGAGTATTTTAAACAGGTGCAGCCTGAAATGTTCAATAATATGTATTTTCTGCAAAATGTTAGTGATTCAAAGCTTGCTCTTTAACACAACTAAAAAAAGCGGCACCATCTTTATTATAGCAATGGTAATGTGAGTTCTAGAATGATTCGTTTTCTGCTTATTTATTGATAAAACTAGTGACAAACTCCATAAATGTTAGTCGAAAATAATAGGTACATTTTATTGAATACTTATTAAATACAGAAAACTCTAATAAGAATTGTAGATCTTTATCTCATTTCATGCAATTAATAAGCATGTAAGATTGGAATTACTATTATTTCTCTCTTTTACAGAAAAGGACATTGGAGCTAAAGATGTTAAATAATTTTTCCAAAACCTAAGCACTAATGGGAGATGGCGTTAAATTCAAATTGCCAGCATGCCCCTGGACAACGTGCTCTTAAGCACTATGCAATGCAGTAATGAGTTATGGTAAATTCCCATTCACATTTTAGCAGATTTATCACTGCTTTTCCCAATCAGTGAATTCTAATGCAGAGTTCATTTGGCAATTTTTCTCACATTAGAGATCCCCTGAAAAACAGGTCATTGAATAAAAGTATTTAGGATCAATTATAAGATTTCTACTGACTGCAAGTGTTTGAGAAGGAAAAATGCCATCAATACTTACAGATGCTTTTAACTGTAACCAAAGTACACTTACTGATGATATGTTTTTCAAGCAGAAACTGATAACAGGAGTGTAAGCTGAGGACACAATTTATTATTCCATTCAAAAGTGCTTATAAGTCAATGACTTTCAACTCAGAAATTAAAGGGGAAAGTGGGATTTAACCAAATGAAGCTTTTATCCTCTTTGATTAAGAAAGCAATGCTTACTAAAGAATATTTGGAAATACTGATAAATGTGAAGAAAAAAGTAAAATTGCCCAAATTTATATATTAAAAATTCAGACAATTGACACAATATATAAAATTGGAGCAGGTTAAACTTAATTTTGAGCTATTTGCAACTAGTTGCTACTAAATGAATGCTATAAAGAATCAAAAACCTTCTATTTCAGTCTTGTGTAACTGATTTTACAGTATAGAGATTGACTTTAGTGTGGCTTAATACTAAAATTTATAGGCAAAAAGTAAAAACAACTTGTCCCAGCTCTGGTTTAAATCAATTCTGTATTTTCTTAGACAGTTATTTAACTTCTCATACTTATTTGTATTTGTGATGGGGTAATACAAAACTTATTCTGTCAACTTCTCAAATTGATAATAAAAATCAATGAAATTTTAGGTATCAAACTTTGCATAAGAGAATACTATCTAAGTTCTGTATGTTTCACTTTTGCTCTTTTTTAGTATTACTATTACTAATACTCCCAAATAAAACACTCATTGCATTTTGTGTGAACTATTTAGGTAGTTTCTAACTTGTTCACTACCCTTCAGCTTAACTATTTAATGCACAGCCCATCATCCTGAGTGACACACTCTTGCAAAAGAACAATTCTAAGTCTGCCACTTCTATTAGTTCTCAGTGATTACAGAAGTGCAGAACTACTGTAGCCTGCCTTCTTCATCTATTCCACAGGGTTGCTGTAAAACTTCATTATATTTTGATGGCTTGCTTTCTTCCTTTAAACCTCTCATTCTCAAAAACTTGGGGAAAGGCCTTTATAGTTATCTTCACGCAAAAGAAAATGGATGTAATGAATGAGGCCTTGCAACTTGCTCATCCCCTCCCCTCCTCTAAATGTCCATGGATTACATTCTTACTTCAGAGGAAGCCATGTGTCTTCTCTCCAAAGTGTGAACTCCATGTAGGCACTCCAGCTCATCCCTCTTAATTTCCTGAGGTCCATGATTCACAAGTTCCATTTCATATTTTGTCTTCATACTTTCCCTTTCTATGATCTCCTTCCTTCTCTCTGTAAAATTGTTCAAGCTGCCTTCATCTTTTGAAAAGCTTACTTCAACCTTACCTTGCATTCAAACCACCGTTATTTCTTTCCTTTGCTGACACATTACTTAAGCCAAGCCTCTAATCATTTTCCATTTATTCAGCTCCTTTTACTTTTCAACTAATTTCAATTTAGGTTTTTTGTTAATTTGAAAATTGACTCTGATAAGATCACCAGTGAGCTAAAAATTATTAATTCAATGCCTCACTTCACTGCTCACTAGATAGACCCCTCTCTAGGATTTAACATTACTGATGTCATTCTTCAGACTCTTTCTTCCTTGGATTGATAGGAAATTCATTTTTTCTGGTTTCCTTTCTATCTTTTGACCTGATTACTTATGCCTGTTTCATCATCGTTTCTTAAAATGTTGATATTTTTCATGGAGCTCTAACTATCCATTTGCTCTTCATTTATATATGCTTCTCCTTTTGGTAACATATGCTACATATGTTGTCTATACTCTTATGATTTTCCCTTACGCCTAAGCATTCAGAGCTCTAACCACGACTTTCTCATGAAAGTTCTTCTCCCCTGCCTTTCCATACCACAATATGCCTGATTTGATGCTATCTATCTTTCAGAGTCTCACTCAAAATCCTCCAGTATAGTTGTTCCTTGCTTCTTTCCTTCCCTCCTGATTTGTGTATCCTATATTGTGTTTGTTGTATCCTTCTTGTGATACATTACTTTCTACCTTGCTTTATCTGCAGTGATGTGGAAATGTATGCTACCTGAGTACAATGTTCTTGTTTTTAGCTGCGTATCAGTGCTTTTCACAGTCTTCTGTATAGTAATTTCTCAATAAGCATTTGTCGAATGTGTGAAAAATAAATATCAAAATTGCAAAATACCTTACAGATTATTAGATTTTGTTTTGATAGCAAATGGTCAGACTCAGGGTGGGGCATCTTATAACTTAATCTTATCCTGTGCTCAAAAGAGCCTCATTAGTTCCTGAAATATTTTTTATTGTAGCATATAGATCCAACAGCTTTCATAAAATTTCCCTGATTAAGCAAAGTGTGGTGCCAGTGTTCCTCTTTCTCACCAAATTAAAAACTTCCCTTCTTTCTTCTGCAGAAATAATGAACAAGATAGATAGTACATGAGATCAGTATTATTTAATCCCTTTAGAAATATAGTTTTTACCACATATTTGACTTTCCTCATGTATGGTTTTCTGATATATATACATCAAAACAAAAGGAACACAGGTATGGATCACATGTGACTGGGAAATGTTCTTTAATTTTAAGAGCAGAAGAAAGACGAACCAGTATGAGTGAAGGAAGAGAAATGGGATCGCCTTTTGGGTTACTCAGTAATCCTGTGATAATATCAGTTACTGTACACAAATATTTTAAAAATACATAGAGCAAGTGAGAGCTGTTTTTCTAATTTCATAGGCTTTTTAAAAAATTAGGGATGTTTGATTTTATAGAAATTAATTGCAGAATAATAATAGTAAGCTGAGCTAATTGAGCACCAGTGATTGCTGACTCTGCAGTTAGTTTTAGCAATACAAGTACAGGAGAAAGACACTGAGGAGTGAAGCATCAAACACAATGAAAAAGTAAGATATAAGAAAGATGGTCAGGAGCACATGCCCTAATCTAAAACAGGTAAGTTAAAATTCAGAGGCTGTAGAAAGACAGTAATTTACTATTTCTGTAGAATGAATAAAAATAATTGAGATTATATAAAGTTCTTACTAGAAGAACAGAAAATATTTTTCCAGAAATTATGGCTGGGCAGAGGTTAGTTGACTCACTCATTCAACAGATATTTATTTACTGTTCTGTGTGCTAGACGTTGTTTTATGTGCTCAGGATAGACCAGTGAATACAATAAACAAAGATCTCTGACCTCCTGGAGCTTATATTGTAATGGGAGAAAACAATAAGCAACGAGTATGATAATAAATAAGTAAATGATATAGTGTATTAGAAAGTGAAAGTGTTATGGGAAAATAAAATAGTACAGTTTAAGAAGAATCAGGAGTTCTGTGCTGTATTAATGCAGTGGTCAGGGTAGATTCATTGTGGAAGTGAAGTTTGAGCAAAGACTTCAACTAAGTGAGATGGACAGCCAAGCTGTCATTGGATTGCCAGTCAGAATACATTTCCAAACCCCTGTGAGAAATGCAGGCATTAAATATGGTAGGAGATTTGGCCCAGGAAATGAGAAGACAGGATTCCTCTACTTACATCCATAGTTATGCTGCTGAAATCATGAAAATTCTATTAATTCTCAATTTCCTCATTTGTAAAAGAAGTATAGTATTATTAATCTCATAGTACAGAAAAAATAAGTTTTATATTTAATAAACTTTTAAAATTTAGAATTGATTTAGATTTACAGAAAACTTAGGAAGATAATACAGAAAATTCCCATATATCCTACACCCAGTTTCCCCTGTTATTTACATCTTACAGTAATATATTTGCCACAATTAGCCAACCAATATTGATTCATTAATGTTAACCAAAGTCAATATTTTATTCCAATATCCTTAGTTATTACCTGATCTTTGGTACAGGTTATTCCATCCAGGATACCATATTACATTTACTTCACGTCCTCTGGGACTCCTGTTGGCTGTGAAATTTTTTCAGTCATGCCTTGTTTTTCTTGACCTTGACAGTTCTGAGGAGTAATGGTCAGGTATTTTGTAGAATATCCCTCCACTGGGAATCATTTGATCTTTTCCTCATGATCCAACCAAACTTACAGGTTTGGGGGAAGAAGGTTACTGAGGTAAAGTGCCAGGCTCATCACATTGTGTCCAGGGCACATACTATCAACGTGACTTATAAGCTGTTGATGTTAATCGTGATCAGCTGACTGAGGTAGTGTTTATCAGGTTTCTCCAAAAGCTTCACATTTAACCATGAGTTTTACAGAGACCTAAAACTAAAATCTAGCCCCATGTTACTTGCTGATATTTGTTGAATCCACCTCCTGGGCAAGGAAATCTACATCCATCAAATGTATATTCCTGGAATCTGTTTGTACTCTGTGCTGAAATGCATCAATTTCATAAAGCAACACAGCTCTCTCATAAATGGAAGTAATTTATGAGTTCTTTTCTCTCAGATAAATGTTGTGGGAAGAACAGGAGTTTTCCAATGTACTTCCTTGTAGCTATATACAAGCCTTTGGCCGTATTTTCCTTCAATTATATTTTAACACAAAAAGGGTAAACTCCATATCTCTTTCAACTTGTAACATGTCAAATATGCATGTTGCTTTGGAATGTAATTGTACTATTGTCCAGCAGTTCTGTTTGGGAATAGAAAATACATTTTCTAGTGACAAGAGCATATTTCAACTGAAGCAGCAAGTTGGTTATAAGGGCCCAGGTTATATTTCAGAAAATGAAAAGCAAGCAAATCAAACAGAAGGATAGGCAGGCCTTGCAGGCTATCCAAAGGCTTCATGTCTTTCTAATTTTACTTTCATGATTCCCACAGAGTAAATTATATTGCACAAAGTGAAATGGGGCCTTCTTTGTTCGTACACTCATTCTTTTGTATATGTTTCAAAAGATGCCAGACCCAGATCAAGCCCAAATTTTAGTGCCACCCTGTCAACACCAATGACAAAAATGTTTGCATTGTACATTACCATTTTTCTTTAAATGCAACTCATTTTCATCAAAAGCAGCCCTCAGAGGGCACAGAGAGCTAGCTTGGAGTGGTTCATTACAGGATGTTTGGTTAATGATTTTAATCTGTAAAAGTGCAGCAAACAGCTCCTGTAGCTGCCCCTTTGTTGTGGACAGATCGGCTCTCCCTCCAGGGAGAGTCTGATCTTTGTCCAAACAGAGAAGCACATTTGTCCTTGGATTGTCCTTTACTGCCTCTGGTGCCCAGGGTCTCTTCTGTCCTACAGTCTCCTCATTAATCCAAGACTGTGATTTGGTGAGATGTTAACCCTGAGGTCTGGTGTGATTTTACATAACTTTGAAAAAATAAAACATATTCTAGACCAAAAGAGATACATTTCTAATTATGGAATATTAGAGGATCTTTTTGCTGAGGGGACATTGCCTCACATGTATCATACTATTAAACATTGTATGGCTCTGAGTAGCTGTAAACTATTTTATTGCTGGAGACATTGTGACATTTAGCTTCATCTCTTATGCCTGCTTTAATATTTTAGTATTATATTTAACCATCCCTCCCCTTTCCTCATAACTCAGAGACATCTTCACTGTAAACTTTATGGGATACTGGCTGGAAAAAGGAGAAAATGAGTAATAAATATATACAGAAAAATGTTTTTCTTTAATATTCCTTTTTAAATAGTGCATGGGATGCCTTTCTATATAATTAAAGTTTACCATAAAAGTTCACATAAACCCTACCCCCCATTTCTAATCTGCCCAAATCCATGTTATTTATACCTATATTTAGTGAGCATTAATTCCTACATCTTTCTTCCTAGAATACTACATTTATCTTCCTTATTTATTTAAACCCTCTGGAATATCCTTTCTTAAACAAGTAATAAAACTCTTTGTATGGATCATGAAAGAGTCCCTACGAGTAAGTAGTTGAATTAGTTTGTCAGCAAACAACCATGCTTACATGGGGGAATAAAACACTAAATGCATGTTATCAGGAGTATGGGTGGTAATCACATAAGTCTCACGGCAAAGTCAATCTGATGCATGTTTAACAATGTCTATATTATTGTGTTGCATGATAAGCATAAATGAAAAAGTTAATCTAATGTCTATATTTAGTATTTCTTATACTGAACCGAAGCATGTTTTTCTCACCTTTTTACATCTTTTCCTGTTTTTGTAAATAATAGTCACTAAAATCTGAGCTCCCTGAAGGCACACATCCGCTTCACTGTGTGTCCTCTGGTCTTAGCACAATGTCTGCTCTGTGACAGTTTCACAATCAACGTTGAATGAGTAAATCCATATATCTACCCAAACATTAAAGTTGACACTTGTTCATTAAAAAAAATTATATATATATATATATATATATATATATATATATATCCTTTCAGACTGGACTGGCATAATGACCAACTGAGATGACCACATAAACTCAAACAATTCCAGAATTATTTTGTGTTCTCACCTATTTGTGTTTGACATTGGTCTATATCCAGCCCTACTGTCATGAAAAGCCACAGTCCATGCCATCCAGGAGTTAACAGTCTAGTGGAAAAAGTGGATAAGATACGAAACAATGTGGAATGACTGCATCATATATTGCCTATGAGAGAATGAAAAGACTGGAAAATTATGCTTAGATATTTTATTATCTTGAAAGCAATGGGTATATCTTAGATCACTTTTAAACAGACAGTGACAGGAAACACTTATAAAAAGATAAGCAATCTAATGCTTCAAAAGTTCTAATTATATGTGCCTATAATTCTAGCCCAGGGCTGAGAATCTGGTCTGTTTAACTCCATTTCTAACTTCTGTCCCAGTGGTTTTCAATCTTATCTACTTATGAAAATCACCTGCAGAGCACATAAAAAATACTGAAGTCTAGGCCATGTATTTCTTCTGATATTTTGGTATGGATTGGAGGCTAATGCATCATTTTATTCAAAAAGAAGTACCTCCAGTTGATTCTAATATCCGGCCATGTTTGCAAATCATGATTCCGTTTTCTTCCTTTCATGACTTAGAAGAACTAGGCATCAGAAATGCAGATATAAGGCTACAAATGGATAGCTAATTTGGGGAGCTATAGTTTTATTGTGATATAGGAAGAAACAATCTGAGTTTGTAACTCATTCTGGTGCTGATTTGAGGCATGTCAGTGATGTTCTACCTTTCATTAACTTAGAAGGTCTCTTTTTTTTTTTTTTTTTTGAGACAGGATCACCCAGGCTGGATTGCAGTGGCACAATCATGGCTCACTCAGTCTTGAACTCCTGGGCTCAAGTGATCCTCTCATCTCAGCCTTATGAGTCTCTGGGATTATGGACATGTGCCAACATGGCTGGCTAATTAAAATTTTTTTTTGGTAGAGACGTGGTCTTGCTGTGTTTCCCAGGCTCCTCTCTAACTCCTGGCCTCAAGCAATCTTCTCACTTCTTGATAAAGACTCTTTAGTAGTATCAGGCAAGCCAGATTGAAATATTCCATTGATCTTTGATGTGATTTTGGAGAAAGGAGAGGGAAGGGAAAAGTGAGAGAAAAAATATAAGTACTCTAGGGCTTGAAAGTGAAGGTGAGGAGTGGAATTAAAAGAGATGAAAGTTAAAGAAACTTGAAATTATAAATCTTTCTCTTCATTTTATCATATTATTAATAATATAGATCCTAGAGGAGTGGTATCAAAATGCCCTCTCCCAAACTCTGGAGAAACAATGATATTGAAGTGATAGATCTTTCTGTGAAAAGAAAGTACTATTATTACTTATTTATAATTTTATAATACAGATGTAATTATAAATCACAGGTTTATGGTTATCCTTTCTATAATTCTATTCATAATTTTTATGTTTGTAATTCTATAATTTTGCTTATGACTTTTGGTTATAATTTTTACTTTGATTAAGTACTTGTGTTGTTTATACAGTCACAGAAAAACAAACTACCCAATGTCTATTTCAGTTTGCAGTTACATTTTGCACCCATACGCAAACATGCCCACAAGTCTCTGAACTTTGTGCTGTGATCTTGAGGGACTTTAGCGTATCAGTTCACACATGCCTTCTTGGTCCTCCTCAATGCCTGAGTTCTAACTGACTTTGTTGTTAACTTCATAATCATTTTGTTTCCTGAGTTGGGGCCTTTTTTTTTTTTTTTTGACAAGTATACATATTAAGAATTTCTGATGTCTCAATTGGGCAAGAACAATAGATAAAGCAAATTTGACTTCGAAATCAGAACAAGAATGATGGTAGAAGTTACTCTTCAAATCTTTGCAATAATTTTTTAAATATATTGGGGACAGACACACATTTTTGTATAATTTAAACATATATTCATATTTAGAAAGAAAAAATGTTTAACTTGATAGCTTAACTTGATGACTTCAATGGATAGAAGCTTATTTTCTTAAGTAATAAGATATTTGGAGCTGGGTTCCAAGATGGCCACAACTACCCAAGGACCTCGTGTCTTCTAGTTTTCTGTTATATCCTTTTTTAAAGCATGTAGCCTTTGTTCTCATCATCTCAAGATGGGTGCTGCTCCTGCAGGCATTGCGTCTACTTCCCTGGAACAAGTAGGTAAAGTAAGTGCAAAGGAGAAAAAATCAAAGCTATGTGACAGCTGAGTTCATCCCATTTATAAAGCTTTCCCAGGAGGCCCACTCAGAAATTTTCTTTTGTATTTCATTGCCATACCTTGATTATATGGCCACCTCTACCTGTAAGAAATTCCAGTATGGATTAAGCTGGCCATCTTAATCCACCATCCAGTTTCTCTTCCCTACTAACCTTATCTAAATTTTCTTTGTTTTTAAACTTTAATCTCTTTAATTTCTGGAATGAAATTTTAAAAATCAACTGAAGAGGTAAAGGTGAAACTCACTGATAAGAGTTGTTGATGTACATATGAGAAACCACAGGCTTATAGCAAGGTTCAGTAAGTATAAAGGGATCACTTAGGATTTAGAACAAAACAAATTAAGTTATCCTCTTAAAAGTACTGAAAGAATACTTCAAAACTGCAGACTTCTTAATAATTGAGTAACCATTTGATTTTGCCTTGCTCAGTTCTTTTTAAGAACTGTGCCATTAAATACTTTTTCTGGGAAAAAAAACTCAGAGGAAAAAGTGATGATTTTTCTCTTCAAACTGCCTTAGAAACTAGGCAGCAATTAATGTTGCCAGATTAACGTGGGGAGATATTTTGGTGGCACTGTTGCTATTCTTGAGTTATTAACTACCAGTATCACTACATAATGGTAAAGCATTGATATTAAGATTAATGAAGTTGTTACTTCATCCAGAAAAAATCAAGCAGAGGTGTTCTTTTCTATGGATGTTCACTGGCTTCATTTATTAATCCTGATTAGAAGTATTTAAGTTATTAAGTGTGCCCATGTTATGCCTAAGTGATATGTACTAGCTTTGAGTCTGATTAAGTTTTCTTCATAAATATTTAAATTTATATTAGGAATATCAATTTAGTTACTTCTTAGTGAGCCTTTCTTGGCACATGAATACATAAATACAAACAAACACAAACTGAAACAGTTCTCTATTCTCCATAGTAAAATGGAAGAATCATGTTCTGAAGGCAAAATTAAATATCTGTACCTTTGGTGTATGTCTTTTTATAGTAGCTGAATTGAACTGCATTTGTATATGTGTTTGGACCATATAGGAATGAGTTTGCCTTACTAATTAGGATGCATACTGAGTGGAGAGTATAAATCAGTCCTTTTTTTGTTTTTGAGACGGAGTTTCACTCTTGTTGCCCAGACTGGAGTACAGTGATGCCATCTCAGCTCACTCCAACCTCTGCCTCCTGACTTCAAGTGATTCTCTTGCCTCAGCCTCCCAAGTAGCTGGGATTACAGGCACACACCACCACACCCATCTAATTGTGTATTTTTAGTAGAGACGAGGTTTCACCATGTTGATCAGGCTGGACTCAAACTCCTGACCTCTGGTGAACCACCTGCACCGCCCTCCCAAAGTGCTGGGATTACAGGCATGAGCCACCATGCCTGGCGTAAATCAGTCTTGATTACTCACCAGTGATGATAACAAACACACATTCACTCACAAGCGATAATTATCCCAGAGAGGACTTAAATTTACTTTCTAGTTTCTCTGATTAAGATTAGAAAGTCCATTTCATTTTGATGTTAACTACAGCTGAAAAATTTAAATTGTTAAAAATAAAAATACATACTACTTAATTCACACAAATTAAATTGTATTCATATGAATGGTTCAAGGTATTCTTTTTAGAAAATACATTTAAATTTTGATGTTTGGTTCTAATATGAATGTAGCAATATTTTGATGAGCATTCATATCTTGGTGAGGTACTGTGAGAAATGTTTATAAAAAGAGTTTTAGTTAATTTTTCACCCTGTATTTTGTGTTATGACCTTCACGTTTGAAGAAACCATGACAATTGCTGACAAAAATCTGTATAGTATTGTAATTTTATTGTCAGTAGAAATTACACATGAATTGTTTATATATTTTGAGGCAAGATATTCTTTGCTTGAGGGTCAAAGCTTTGATTATGACTTTATTCCTGTTTGCAGATGCATTCACTTTCTGGTTCAGAAAAGTAATTTTTTTGTCAGGCTTGAAAAACTGTATTTTGTTCATACTGAATTGTTTACTGCTCTTATGGAATGAACTCCTCCTGGAATGAGTCATCAAATTAAATTGATAAGAACTGTTTTCTCTAAAAGCAGTTTTGCCACTGATTCTTCTGTGGGGAACAGTCCATGTTTAATTGACACACAATATATCCGTTAGGATTTTGATCTTGAAGCTATTTTTTTAAATACAAATAGCAATCTGCCTTTGAAATGCCTATCCCCTCCTTTTTTTATTATTTTATTTTACTTTGAGACAGGGTCTTGCTCTGTCACCTAGCCTGGAGTGCAGTGGTGTTACATGGTTCACTTCAACCTCGAACTCCTGGGCTCAAGCAATCCTCCCTTTTTAGCCTCCCAAGTAAGTGGGACTGAAGGCACATGTCACCATGCCTGGCATTTTTTTTTTTTTTTTTTAAGTAGAGATGAGGTCTCGCTATATTGTTCAGGCTGGTCACAAGCCCCTGGGACTCAAGCAATCCTCTGGCCTTGGCCTCGCAAAGTGCTGGGATTATAGGCATGAGCCACTGTGCCCGGTCTCCTCCTCTTATGAGTGCCCTACTTCAATTATTTTGACTATGCTTTCTTGGGTTTAAATGTTATTGTTAGACAGTGGGCTTCTCTGCTTATATCAAAATTAGAAGAATTCTTTTTAAGCAAATGTTTTACTTCAGGATCTAAAATAGACCACTAAAATAGACCTTTTGTTTTCATAATTGCTATAGAAATTTTATGTAAGAAAGTATAGAGGCTAGATGAGATCAGATTAGCAGTTCAATCAAAAGACTAGTCATTTTGACAAGGCTAACTATGAGAAAAAATAAGATGAATGACGTAAGGTGAACAAATCCCTTTAATAAAATAGATTTACTTATCAGAGATTAGGAAAATAGCCACATGTGAATAATGCATTCATAACTGAGAGCAAATACTGTATACTAACCAACTTAACTATTAGCCATTTATTATTTGATCCAAACCAAAGAAACATAATGTAGGGATAAGATAAAACCATCACCAGGATGGATCAAACATCCTGAGAATTCAAACTAGAATTAAAAGATGTCTAAAGATTCAGAAATGTATTTATTTTCCAACTGTAATACTGCATTTATGAAGATGACATTTGGGGATCCTATCATGAAGTATATAGATATTGGCATGTGAATGAGAAGTTTTGAAATTTTATAACATTAAAATTGTGAAAGGCACTTAATGACAAACAAAGCTTAAGGCCCAGCTTTGAGGAGTGTTGCTTTCTAAAACATTAACTGAATGAGGGCCATTCTTCAAAAGTGGAAGTGCGAATTGAACAAAGACTGCTCACAGGAACAGTCGTTGGTTAATACAGTATCAAAGCATGTAAAGACCTGGGAGATGAGGTGTTGAGTCCAGTGGTGAAAACCTGAGAGACCCAACAGTATAGAGTCTAGATAAAGATAGATACGTGTAGATAAATAGATCTAAAAAAAGTATAATAAACACTCTCTCTTGCTTTTCAAGAGTTATTAAACCTGATTTAGATATCTCTCAGCAAGGACCATGGACAGAAAAATAGCTAGAAAAAGTGGGACGCTATACAAACTGAGAGCAGGCAGAATCACATGTCCCTCAGATGTATGATAATGCACAACCTCGTTTGATTTACTTCCAAAAGATTTTTAACATTCATCAGAATTCCTCAATGGTTGCCCGTTACCACCTTGTCAATGCCAGATGCTTGTTCAGGGTCAGAAAGATATTGCTGAAATTTAGAAATGATTTTTAGGGTGTATGTTGCTTCCAGGTGGATTTTTCTGTCCATGGTTCTTGCTGAGAGTTATCTAAATCAGCTTCCATAACTCTTGAAAAGCAAGAGAGACTGTCTATTATACTTTTTTTGAACTGTTTATCTACATGTATCTATCTTTATCCAGACTCTATACTCTATAGCCTAGGAATGTAGTAGAATATACCATTCAGATACATGTAAGTATACCCTGTGATATTTGCACAATGATGAAATTGCCTAATGATGCATTTATCAGAATGTATCCCCCAAATTAAGCAATGCATGATGGTACATATACATTGTGACATGTTTACCACTATGAAGCTAATAAACATTTTCCTCATGTCACACAGTTACCATTTTTTCTGCATGCAGTGGGAACATTTAATATCTATTCTTTTAGCACATTTTAAGTATACAATAGAGTATTATTAATTATAGTCATCATGCTATATATTAGATCTCCAGAATTCATTCATTCTGTATAACTGAAATTGTATACTCTTGGGCCAACATTTACTCATTTTCCCCACCTTTTCTGTATCATAACAGAACTAAGCAGGAAGGGATCAGCCTTGGAATTTAGAGCCACAGCTGTCAGGGCTATAAAACATGCAGTCTTAACTAAGGTTCAAAGATATTCTGCTGGCCCATCAGATACAAACAAGCCTACCAGGCAAAAGGAGGAGAGGAACTAATTGGAAGCTAGAAGGATAAAATAGGGTGATGAGCAGTTTTAGACAATCAGTCAGTGGTAGAATATAAGGGTGTAGGTACCAATGGATGTATTTTTCAAGATTTTTATATGTTTGCAATTTTCTCCCCTAAGGTGACCATTGCTGCTTTCCTAATACATTTAAGAACTTTTGGCTAAAACTATAGATGGGTCTATCTCCCCCAGGGCTTGATACCACTTCTCTGGTAGATTTTGACCGTACACCAGGGATAAATATTGAAATTCTGGCATGTGATTATAAGGCATTCTCCCAGAGAAAGGTCCACCATTTAGAACCTGAACTCCTACTCTACCAGGACCAGGTAAGTCAGTTAGCTATGTAACTGAAAATCAGAGGCTAAAAAATATCCCAGGAGAACATTCTCTGATTAGTCAACATAGCACACAAATGCAAGGATGAAATGAACAAACTTTAGGATTAATATGATGCAATTTAATGTATCCTGAAAAATAGCTGATATTTTGATGTGAATCTGGATCCAGACACAGAGGATACATGCAACATTTTCTTTTTTCTTTTTTTTATTTTTTATTATTATTATTTTTTTATTATACTTTAAGTTCTAGGGTACATGTGCATAACGTGCAGGTTTGTTACATATGTATACCTGTGCCATGTTGGTGTGCTGCACCCATCAACTCGTCAGCACCCATCAATTCATCATTTATATCAGGTATAACTCCCCAGTGCAATCCCTCCCCCCTCCCCCTCCCCATGATAGGCCCCAGTGTGTGATGTCCCCCTTCCCGAGTCCAAGTGAACTCATTGTTCAGTTCCCACCTATGAGTGAGAACATGCGGTGTTTGGTTTTCTCTTCTTGTGATAGTTTGCTAAGAATGATGGTTTCCAGCTGCATCCATGTCCCTACAAAGGACGCAAACTCATCCTTTTTTATGGCTGCATAGTATTCCATGGTGTATATGTGCCACATTTTCTTAATCCAGTCTGTCACTGATGGACATTTGGGTTGATTCCAAGTCTTTGCTATTGTGAATATTGCCACAATAAACATACGTGTGCATGTGTCTTTGTAGTAGCATAATTTATAATCCTTTGGGTATATACCCAGTAGTGGGATGGCTGGGTCATATGGTACATCTAGTTCTAGATCCTTGAGGAATTGCCATACTGTTTTCCATAATGGTTGAACTAGTTTACAATCCCACCAACAGTGTAAAAGTGTTCCTATTTCTCCACATCCTCTCCAACACCTGTTGTTTCCTGATTTTTTAATGATTGCCATTCTAACTGGTGTGAGATGGTATCTCATTGTGGTTTTGATTTGCATTTCTCTGATGGCGAGTGATGATGAGCATTTTTTCATGTGTCTGTTGGCTGTATGAATGTCTTCTTTTGAGAAATGTCTGTTCATATCCTTTGCCCACTTTTTGATGGGGTTGTTTGTTTTTTTCTTGTATATTTGTTTGAGTTCTTTGTAGATTCTGGAAATTAGCCCTTTGTCAGATGAGTAGATTGCAAAAATTTTCTCCCATTTTGTAGGTTGCCTGTTCACTCTGATGGTAGTTTCTTTTGCTGTGCAGAAGCTCTTTAGTTTAATTAGATCCCATTTGTCAATTTTGGCTTTCGCTGCCATTGCTTTTGGTGTTTTCGACATGAAGTCCTTGCCCATGCCTATGTCCTGAATGGTACTACCTAGATTTTCTTCTAGGGTTTTTATGGTAATAGGTCTAACATTTAAGTCTCTAATCCATCTTGAATTAATCTTCATATAAGGAGTAAGGAAAGGATCCAGTTTCAGCTTTCTACTTATGGCTAGCCAATTTTCCCAGCACCATTTATTAAATAGGGAATCCTTTCCCCATTTCTTGTTTCTCTCAGGTTTGTCAAAGATCAGATGGCTGTAGATGTGTGGTATTATTTCTGAGGACTCTGTTCTGTTCCATTGGTATATATCTCTGTTTTGGTACCAGTACCATGCTGTTTTGGTTACTGTAGCCTTGTAGTATAGTTTGAAGTCAGGTAGCGTGACGCCTCCGGCTTTGTCCTTTTGACTTAGGATTGTCTTGGCAATGCGGGCTCTTTTTTGGTTCCATATGAACTTTAAAGCAGTTTTTTCCAATTCAGTGAAGAAACTCATTGGTAGCTTGATGGGGATGGCATTGAATCTATAAATAACCTTGGGCAGGATGGCCATTTTCACGATATTGATTCTTCCTATCCATGAGCATGGTAT
>NC_045448.1:41100893-41219938 GCF_002776525.5 Piliocolobus tephrosceles | reverse complement strand
ATGAAACTTAGTTTGGCTGGATATGAAATTCTGGGTTTAAAATTCTTTTCTTTAAGAATGTTGAATATTGGCCCCCACTCTCTTCTGGCTTGTAGAGTTTCTGCCGAGAGATCTGCTGTCAGTCTGATGGGCTTCCCTTTGTGGGTAACCCGACCTTTCTCTCTGGCTGCCCTTAAGATTTTTTCCTTCATTTCAACTTTGGTGAATCTGGCAATTATGTGTCTTGGAGTTGCTCTTCTGGAGGAGTATCTTTGTGGCGTTCTCTGTATTTCCTGAATTTGAATGTTGGCCTGCCCTGCTAGGTTGGGGAAGTTCTCCTGGATGATATCCTGTAGAGTGTTTTCCAATTTGGTTCCATTTTCCCCCTCACTTTCAGGCACCCCAATCAGACGTAGATTTGGTCTTTTTACCTAATCCCATACTTCTTGCAGGCTTTGTTCATTTCTTTTTCTTCTTTTTTCTTTTGGTTTCTCTTCTCGCTTCATTTCATTCATTTGATCCTCAATTGCTGATAGTCTTTCTTCCAGTTGATCGAGTCAGTTACTGAAGCTTGTGCATTTGTCACGTATTTCTCATGTCATGGTTTTCATCTCTGTCATTTCGTTTATGACCTTCTCTGCATTAATTAGTCTAGCTGTCAATTCTTCCACTCTTTTTTCAAGATTTTTAGTTTCTTTGCGCTGGGTACATAATTCCTCCTTTAGCTCTGAGAGGTTTGATGGACTGAAGCCTTCATCTCTCATCTCGTCAAAGTCATTCTCTGACCAACTTTGATCCATTGCTGGCGATGGGCTGTGCCCCTTTGCAGGGGGAGATGCACTCTTATTTTTTGAATTTCCAGCTTTTCTGCCCTGCTTTTTCCCCATCTTAGTGGTTTTATCTGTCTCTGGTCTTTGATGATGGTGATGTACTGATGGGGTTTTGGTATAGGTGTCCTTCCTGTTTGATAGTTTTCCTTCTGACAGTCAGGACCCTCAGCTATAGGACTGTTGGAGATTGCTTGAGGTCCACTCCAGACCCTGTTTGTCTGGGTATCAGCAGCAGAGGTTGCAGAAGATAGAATATTGCTGAGCAGTGAGTGCACCTGTCTGATTCTTGCTTTGCAAGCTTCCTCTCAGGGGTGTACTCCACCCTGTGAGGTGTGGGGTGTCAGACTGCCCCTAGTGGGGGATGTCTCCCAGTTAGGCTACTCAGGGGTCAGGGACCCACTTGAGCAGGCAGACTGCCCCTTCTCAGATCTCAACCTCCATGTTGGGAGATCCACTGCTCTCTTCAAAGCTGTCAGACAGAGTCGTTCGCGTCTGCACAGGCCTCTGCTGCTTCCCCTGTTATTTTTTAGCTGTACCCTGTCCCTAGAGGCGGATTCTACAGAGACAGGCAGGTTTCCTTGAGCTGCTGTGAACTCCACCCAGTTCGAGCTTCCCAGCGGCTTTATTTACTTACTTAAGCCTCAGCGATGGCGGGCGCCCTCCCCCAGCCTCGCTGCTGCCTTGCCATTAGATTGCCGCAGACTGCTGTGTTAGCAAGGAGGGAGGCTCTGTGGGTGTGGGACCCTCCCGGCCAGGTATGGGACATATTCTCCTGGTGTGCCGGTGTGCTTACAGTGCAGTATTGGGGTGGGAGTTACCCGATTTTCCAGGTGTTGTGTGTCTCAGTTCCCCTGGCTAGGAAAAGGGACTCCCTTCCCCCTTGCACTTCCCAGGTGAGGCGATGTCTCGCCCTGCTTCAGCTCTCGCTGGTCAGGCTGCAGCAGCTGACCAGCACCGATTGTCCGAAACTCCCGAGTTAGATGACCCCAGTACCTCAGTTGAAAATGCAGAAATCACTGGTCTTCTGTGTCTCTGGCACTGGGAGATGGAGACTGGAGCTGTTCCTATTCAGCCATCTTGCTCCCAAGAAAACATGCAACATTTTCTACAGGTACATAGATATTTTTCAGCATTTTCTACTCTATGGTACAATGGAAGGTTATGGAGTTCTTTGAAAGAACAGTTTTAAATTGCAAAAACTATCCAGCTAACCATTTGGATCCTTCAAAAGGGAGCATGTACTTGTTGGAACAAATATTTCAGTGGTATCCACAGAAAACTAAAAGTTCAGCTGAAAAATGTCCAGGTGCAATTAGACAGAACTTCTTCTTTCCAACAGCAAGACTGAGATGCAGTTTAGTTTCTGTTAAGCACTAACTGTTTCTAATTATTTTCTCTTTTTTTTTGAGTTAAGAAAAAGAGAAAAGTTATTTGGACATGAAACTATCTCTCCTACAAGAGGTAAATAACTTTTTTCTTAACTTCTCTAAATGTAGAAGTCAGAGCGTAGTGTAGTATAGTACGATCATTTCACAGTTTCTACTTCAACAAAAATATATATGCTGCCTCAAATATAAAATATATTATCGTGTAATTTTTACACATACAAACCTTATACTTACCTATCTTGATTCATACTAATAACAAGGATTTTCATTTAAATATATGCTATACTTTTCTCCATCATATTTTCATTTATCAACCTTAGATGTTTAATCTAGATGTTTTAAGTGAAAAGTACTATAAAAATTATTAGCCTATCAGTACACTTTCTGTATGACACAAAGAATAAATTGATCTATTGCATGCTTACTGGATGACTAAGTACTTTTCCATGTAGAGTAGGTAATTTTATGATATGATTACTATATTTTATGATATGTCATTTTATGTCACATAACATTAATATAAATATGTACATTACATTAAATATAAGCCTAAGGAGAGAAGTTTCCATAGGACAATGTCTTATTTCAGAAAGACTATATCTGTTAAAAAATATCTGAGATTAGGTTTATTTTTTTCACTCTTCAGGTATATTTTAAGATGTTTCTTTTCTTTCATTTCAATTTCTGCTTTTCCCCTACCACCTCAACTCTCCTTCCATATGTTTTTCACTACCTATCACATATGAAAAATTACACTAGGCACTAGGAACAAAGACAATCAAAACAAAATTTCAGGCCCCAAAAACTTTCAGTCTGGTGAAGTAGACAGAAAAGGAAATTAATAGTTCATTAAAGAATAAGTTATAAGAGATAGGCACAGAGAGCCCTATGAAAACCAAAGTTTTCTGGAACACCTGACTCAGAGTATCAAGTGATACTTGGCTGAGATTATACCAAAATTATAGTAAGAATAAGTAGAAGATGACAAAGCAGAAAATGAAGGAGTATATCCTCAAAAGATGGAGTATTTTCAGTTTAATAAATGTGAGTTATTTGGTATGGCTGTAGTTCCACGAAAATATGTATTTTAATTAACAAGTCTCATTTTGGCCATCTGAGAATAGAGGCATTTCCAATATGAACATAACTGCCAAGACAATCTCTTTGTATTGATTGAATCTACACATTCTTCTAATTTAAAGCAAGTTATTAAAAAGCTTCTTAGTCTACCCAAATATGGAATCATTATCTATTTTCACATTAGCAATTTTTAGGCATCCAAAAATTTTGTGATTGTTTTCATGACTCATACCTCCCCTCAATCTTCTCGAGCACTATTCAAACTATTCTGAGAGAATAGTTTCTATTCTCTCAGAGAAGAGAAACTGAAGTGAAATGGTTTGTCCAAATCTATGTGGTAATTCAAGAAAGAAAATGGAATTAAATATACTATGGTCTCTTTATTTGGAGACTAATATATATCCCACTGAGTTTTATTTCCTGTTAGCTATTTTCTTTTTACCAATTATGCCTTGGTATACCTCATTAGTGATGAAGCAACCTGATCTGAAAAACATTTAAAACTTCAACAAAATTGTATATGTGGGTTTTCTCTTTTTAAAAGTTTCATTTAAACATCTATTTGTCTTTTAAATGCTAATGTCTGATTAAATCACCAAGGCTCTCTGGGGTCTCCTGAATTTGAGATTAGAAGACTATATCAATGTATTTCACTATTGTTTCTTGATGTCACTAAGATATCATTTACAAAGAAATATTGCAACGTGCTACTGACAACTAGGAATAAAATAAGAAAAAATCAGAAGAAATTCTATTGGTCCTTCAAAATCCACTCATGTGCTTCAACCTTAGAAGATACTCCATGGATCTGAGGACTTTCAGAAATAGAGCTAATTCTTTAGTCAAATTAATTTATCTCTGACATGTATTGCTTCTGACATCTGCACCAAAATGCACATTTATATTTTCTGTCCAGAATAGACACTGATCTGCTCAGGGATACTTTAATATAGAGAAATTGAATAGAAAAAATCTTTAATCATATTGCTTACTGCCCCAGCTGCCTTCTTCTCTCTCCCAGGATTGGAGAAATACCCCTGAAAGAGGTTCAGCATGACAGCCACCAGATTGAACCAGACTACATTGTGCTTTAAATGCCAGAGCTAATCTGAAACAATAAATTCACACAAAGATATTTACATGGCCATAGAGAGTTGATAACAAGATTCCATTTGTATTTGCTTGAGAGTTGAAAGACTAGGAGCTACTTGAATACATTTGGAAAGTCCTTTGAAGTAGCTGTGTATAAAGTTAGTGAATTCTGCCATAGTTTCTCTTTTATTTCCATAATGGTGTACATATTCTGATGACACACACAGTGTCACATTTAATCTAGCTGCTAAGAAATTTAAAAACTAGTCTTAAAGATAGCAATTTAAAATCTGAACTCTGGTTTATTTCTGTAGGCTTATTATACAGTGCTCAATTTAAGAATGACCTGAGACAGAAAGGTATAGCATTCTGGTTAACACAACATGTTTTGGAAACATACAGATCAGGATTAGAAATGACCTGCCACATACTGGTTGTATGATGCTAGGCAAGTTTCTTTGTTCACCAGAGGCTCTATTTCCTCATCTATAAAATAGAAATAGTAATAGGATATATGCTGTATATATAATAAATGAGTTAGCTATAAAAAGTATTTCATAAAACAATTGGCAAAAATCAAATGCCAAGGAAATAAATGGTAGCATTTTTTATCAGGCACAAATTTAATATAGATGGTAATAGTTACATTGTAGCATTTTGGGATAGACTTTTTGTTTCTTCTACACAAATTATTTTGGCTAAATAAATTAGATACATAAACCTTTTTAGTCACTAAGATACCATTTACAAAGAAGTACTGCAACATACTAACAACATAATGGGTTGGAAGGAGAAATGGGCCTTTAAATGTATCTTCTGGATTAGTGTAGTTGATTATATAAGATGAATCTACTAACAGTTTTCTCACTTTTAGCCACAAACAGAGAACCTCCTATGATCTTCCTTGTTTATAACACTTTAATTTTTCAATCTCTTAGGATCATAAAGGCATTCCAGTTCCAGTCAGTCTACTGAGTTTGGTTAAGATGTACATAAATCATCAGCCATCAGTAAGGAAGGTGACTATTTGCTGGTAGAGCGAATCCATCATCAGGACTATGAAACAGCTGCTCCTTTTATAGAGGAAATAAAAGCAAATAGAGAAAACCTTAAGACTTGAAGATTTCTATGTTATCAAGTCCATGTGCTTTTATCTGTGTGATATTTGCAACTTTTGTTTTCTGATTCTTAGAATTATAGTAATATATGTATTAATCCTGCTACTTCGGCCTTTTGATTTTGGCATGATTTCATTCTTCTTGTAGAAAAAATAATCAATGTATCTCCACCTAGTTTGTTTCTTTAGAGTTTTGCTGTCTAACAGGGAATATACTTTTACTGTTCACCATGATTGCAATCATTATATTAGTATTGAAAATACCAGAACAGTTAGTGGCATACCTTTGGAATAAATTAATAACCATGTAGGGGGAAGAATGGATTGCCAAGCCATATACTCAAGTTCAGAGTGTTTATTTATTACTGTTTAACTTGGGGAGAACTTTCAAAGAGATAAGCTTTAAAATCTGCACTGGAATTCAGAAAGTGACATGAGCCTGTCTCTGGGAAACAGAAATGAGACTGATGATATCATTTAGAAGTACAGCAGTGATATAAGCCATGTGCAAAACAAGGTAGGTGCTTACTTCATTCATGACCTTTGAAAATTTCTCAGTGATAGTGTGGGAGGCTTTTTTAGGAATGGAATTGGAACAATATGTGCCTCTTCCCACGAGTAAACTGTGAAATGAGTGTTTAAAATGATTTTTAATTACAATTTCTGAGCCCAGTGCTTGAAGGTGCCAGTTGAGATGAAAAGCATGTAGTTTGTTTATTTCATTGTCAGAGTGAGAGTATGATATAAAAGTTCCTAACTCACATTAGAATTCATTTAAACATTCTAAGGAAAAAAAAAAACTAAAAACAAAAACCTTTGCCTAGTGGGGTTTAGGTAAAATATATTTGAGTAAAATTTGAGTTCAAGAAAAATTTAGATCCTTTCTAAGGAATTTCTATCACTAACAGAGCTATTTACATTTAACATATTTAATGATAAGCAAAGTAGGAAAGTTGTACTGCAGGCCACTTTTTTAAGAATCAAAAAAGTTATTTTTTGCTTAATGAGTATAAAAATATTAAAACATAATAATTTCCTCTTCTTTACATATTTTTCATACCTGTATTTTTTGTATTTATTTAAAAATTAGGCCAGTGACAAAACAAAAACATAAGTTAAAAATGAAATGTATGTTAACCAATTGACATAAAGATGTTTTGACCATAAGGTTTTGAGTCTTACATAATTGTGGTGCTTTAAAGTGACAAAAGAATTTCTTATTCATATGTAATTTGATATTAAGAATATACCAAAGGCAGGAAAAACAATAAATAGAAGAAGTAGGCAAGTAGATAATATTTTGTGGTGAAAGTTTTGTTAAAGAGTGGGTAGATTATGAGATCAAGTCATAATGGTCTGTAAGAATTATTCAGGCTCAACAAGATATGTGGAATTCTTTCACAAATGGCATTTAATAACATCTGGGCTCCTTCTTAGTTAGGTCTGCCTTATTTTCCCTCATATTTGGGTCTTTGTTTTTTGTGAGACATAGCCTTACTCTGTCACCCAGGCTGTAGAGCAGTGGCGCAATCACAGCTCACTGCAGCCTCAACCACCCTGGGCTTAGGTGATCCTCCCACCTCAACCTCCTGAGTAGCTGGGACTACAGGTGCACACCTCCACTCCCAGCTAATTTTTTAAATTTGTTGTAGACACACTAGGTTTCACCACGTTCCCCAGGCTGGTCTTAAACTCCTGAGGCTCAAGCTATCCACCTGCCTTGGCCTCCCAAAGTGTGGGTTCTTATAAGTAATCTTTAACATGAACTAGAGAAGTATACTAATAAATGAATCCATTTATTATTTTCATAAAATAATCTACTAGCAATATAATCCAATGTTCTCCAAACATTTTTATTGTGCATATCCATTTGTTAATAAAAATTTAACATACAACCTTAACATACATTATACCAGTTCTAAAATGCACATTTTTTCACATTTTAATATTTCTTAAATAAGGATACATTTCACAATTATAGTCACACAGCTACAGATAGTGTTAATGATTTCAAGTTATGTACCTCAATTGTTCTGTACATTTTGAGTTCGTCATTTAAAAGTCTTCTAAATGATTACTTTGAATAATTGGACACTGAAAGAAATTGACCTTGTATAACCGGCCTGGCATAAAAGTAGTGTGGCAGAGCATAAATTCAATCTATGCGCATCAAACATTTGTCTTTGAAAGAATGGCTTCCATTTTGTAGTTTTTTGCAAAGGAACAAAATACATCACGTATCCTAAAAAAAGAAGATATCCACAAGTAAGTAAAAGTTTGTTACCATTTTTAAACTATCAAACACCAAGTAATGCAACTGATGACAAACAATGTGAATACCATAGAGTAAATGAAGGGAATTTTAAAACAAGAGTCTCTTGTGATCAATACATGTATCATTCTGGACTCTTTTTTACAAAGCATGTTGTCATAAGATTTTTTCCAATAGCATTTTTTCTTTCATAATTATATACTAAATAGTAAATATTATAATTGATTTCATCTTAGAGTCTATAGGAAATAAAGACTATATGACATATGGGATATCATGGAAAATAAAATAGTTATAAGTGATACACATTTACTATTTCCCTATTTTATATTAAATGTCTTATGGTTTTACAAATTATGTAATGTATATATAAAAGTATCCTATATATACAATGCATTTATATTTTCTGACATTGGTCTGGATATATAACCAGTAGTGGGTGAAATTGGTGGGTCATCTGGTAATTCTATTTTTAATTTTTTGGGGAACCTCCTGGTATGGTTAGGCTCTGGGCCCCACAAATCTCACCTTGAGTTGTAATCCCCATAATCCCCATGTATCAAGGGCAGGACCAGCTGGAGGTAATTAGATCATGGGGATGGTCTCCCCTATGCTTTTCTCATGGTAGTGGGTGAGTCTCATGAGACCTGATAGTTTCATAAATGTCTGGCATTTCCCCTGCTGGCACTCACTCTGTCCTGCCACCCTGTGAAGAAGAAGCCTGCTTCTCTTTTGCCTTTTGCCATGATTGTAAGTTTCCTGATGCATCCCCAGCAATGTGGAACTCTGAGTCAAATAGACCTCTTTCCTTTATAAATTACCCAGTTTTGAGTACTTCCTCATAGCAATGTGAGAATGGACTAATACAGTGAATTGGTATCACAGTAGTGGGGCATTGCTATAAGGATACTTGAAAATGTGGAAACAAATTTGGAACTGGGTAACAGGCAGAGGTTGGAACAGTTTGAAGGGCTCAGAAGAAGACAGGAATATGTGGGAAAATTTCTAACTTCCTAGAGACTTGTTGAATGGCTTTGACCAAAATGCTGATAGTGATATGGACAATGAAGTCCAGGCTGAGGTGGTCTCAGATGGAGATGAGGAACTTATTGTGAACTGGAACAAAGGTGATTCTTGCTATGCTTTAACAAAAAAACTGGTGGCATTTTGCTCCCGCCCTAAAGATCTGTGGAATTTTGAACTTGAGAAAGATAATTTAGGTTATCTGTCAGAAGAAATTTCTAAGTGGCAAAGTGTTCAAGAGGAAGCAGAGCATAAAAGTTTGGAAAGTTTGTAGGCTGATGATGTGATACAGAAGAAAAACCCACTTGGTGGGGAGAAATTCAAGCCCATGCCTGCTACAGAAATTTGCACAAGTAACTAGGGGCTGAATCTTAATCACCAGAACAATGGGGATAATGTCATTAGGGCATGTCAGAGACATTCGTGGAAATCCCTCCCATCACAGGCCCAGAGGCCTAGGAAGGAAAAATGGTTTTTGTTCCCACCCAAATCTCATGTTGAATTGTAATCCCCACTGTTGAAAGAGGGGCCTAGTGGGAGGTGATTGGATCATGGGGTGGACTTCCGCCTTGCTGTTCTTTTGATGGTGCGTTCTCATGAGATCTGGTTGTTTAAAAGTATGTAGCACCTCTGCTTTCTCTCTCTCTTCCTCCTCTGCTAGCCATGTGATATGTGCCATCTTCCTCTTTGCCTTCTTCCATGATTGTAAGTTTCCTGAGGCCTCCCCAGCCCTGCTTCCTGTTCAGCCCATGGAACTGTGAGTCAACTAAGCATCTTTTCTTTATAAATTACCCAGTCTCAGAAATTTCTTTATAGCAATGTGAGAGCTGATGAATATACCTTCCAGTAATAGAAGGTATATTATCTTAA
The DNA here is from genome assembly GCF_002776525.5 of Piliocolobus tephrosceles. Taxonomy (NCBI): domain Eukaryota; kingdom Metazoa; phylum Chordata; class Mammalia; order Primates; family Cercopithecidae; genus Piliocolobus; species Piliocolobus tephrosceles. The sequence goes on along the minus strand of NC_045448.1, from coordinate 41,210,287 downwards.
ATTATCTTGGAGGATGTAATAGAACACTAATTTAGTAATTATAATTGTTATAGGCTTTGTAATAGTAAAAGCAGAAGGTTTTCAGTAGCACAATGTAGTTTTCTAACTCAGCATCCAGTGCATGACTTCCTGGGAGAAATATTGTCCAAACTGGGATGTGAAGTTTGGGTAACAGTCAGGGAAAATAAGAAGTGAAGAGAAAGCTCCAGACAGAGCAATAACTATGTATGGAAGCCCAGAAACAAAAGATGTCTAGAAGATTTAAGGGAGTGATGTTCAGTATGGTTGTACTGAGTGAAGAAGAAAGAGAGATAAGACAGAGACTAGAAAGGAAAAGAAGGGGAAGATCCCAAAGGGCCTTGTGTTATTTATCATTGAGAGAAGAAAATTCTCCTCCACTTCATGTCTGAGTCAGGCTAACAATGAACTTCTTCTCTATGTGGTTACAAATCTTTCAGAAAATAAGTAACATTACAGTTCACCAGGGGGTATACATTCCTGGTTCAGTCAATGGCAAATATGAATTGAAAGTAGTAGCATTTTCAGAGGCTGGATAACTATACCCTATCCCTATGATATCTCAACTCAGCCATCTTTGGCAAATGTGCTGCCACAGTTCTGCTGCATCCTCATAATAACTCACATGATATAGTCGTTTGAAATTTAGAAATGTCTTCATTCCTTTTCCTAGGACTAGCCCATATTTTTACTGTGAGCTTCTAATAAGCAGTCCTTGTTTTTTTTTTTTTTTTTTTTTTTTTTTTTTTGAGACAGAGTCTCGCTCTGTCACCCAGGCTGGAGTGCAGTGGCCGGATCTCAGCTCACTGCAAGCTCCACCTCCCGGATTCACGCCATTCTCCTGCCTCAGCCTCCTGAGTAGCTGGGACTACAGGCGCCTGCCACCTCGCCCGGCTAGTTTTTTTGTATTTTTTTTTAGTAGAGACGGGGTTTCACCGTGTTAGCCAGGATGGTCTCGATCTCCTGACCTCGTGATCCGCCCATCTCGGCCTCCCAAAGTGCTGGGATTACAGGCTTGAGCCACCGCGCCCGGCCTAGTCCTTGTTAACTCAAATGGCATTTCCTATTAGTTGTGTCAGATAGATAATGTTATCACAATCATTTAGGAGAAGGGCAAGTGAGACTAAGCACCTTTAAATGACTTCTGTATATTAATAGACCACGGACAAATTGGAGGTTGGATACCAACCATGTTTGTAAAATTCCATGTCAAATGATCATATCCCACATCATATCATTCATGTGCCTCAGTCCCTCTCCCATAGTTTTGGGTCTTCTCATAGAAGAAGATAGTAAAATTTCATTTAAAAATCATTAGCCTTTGTAAACTGAGGCATTGTATATTATGTAGGCCTATATCCTGTTAGAGGAGGATAGCTAATAAAATCATGGTCTTTTCTTGACAAAAAAAGGAGAGGCTGTCATAATATTGAAAGTTTAATTTTGGAATTTTCAAGTTTTCAGTCATTGGCAGTATAGCATACAAATTGCACTAAGAAATACAAATCACTAAGTGGGATAATTTTAAATATAAATATTGCTTCAAACAGAAAACTAATGATGTTTATTTGTCATGTGTATTCAATGGAAATGATGACCAGGTATCTGTATTACCAAAACCAAATTATCAAGTAATACATTAAAAAGGCATTGGGGGTGGGTAGATAACAATTCAATTAAATTCTGCATGTCTTGCTTCCTGTCAGACATACTGTTTTCCAGTAGACAACAGAGCTTTTGTCTTGACTATCTTTCTAGCTTGGTGTTAGCACTTTTGTTCCATGTACAATAAAAAGAACAGAGAGGAGTGACCAAGCATGTGATCATTGGACATTCTTCCAGTAACCCAAAGAGGACACACATTCTGAAGACAAATATGAAATGAGAAAACTTCCTTGGAGGTCCTCCTTCATCTGTTGCTGACACCTATTTTTATACCTTGTAATCCCTATCCTTTACTGCAATTATCCAATTCATCATTCCCATGTCTATTCTGTCAAATTTAGCCCTTCAGTTTCTAGTCACTATTTTTTGAGTTATTGTCTCTCCTATAGAGTTTGATGTTTAGATCAAAGAGTACCTCTATTTTTACTTTCTACTTTATGTAGTATATGGAAATTTTGTGAGTATAATTAGTTTTATAATGAGAAAAATGAAAACGTATTTCCATTTTGTGAAAATGAGGTATTTGTGAGTGAACATTTAAAGACTGAATTGTAGAAAAGATCAATGGGAAAATTCATGGGGGAAGTCTGCTTCATTATTTTGCTCCACCCTAATCCATTTGTGCCCTGAAAGTGACTGAAAACACTCTGGGTATTTTTAAGTGAGGGAATTTAATGCTGATGATTGGTTACATGGGATTGAAGAGCTAAGAAGCCCAATATGGGCTAGAAAGATAAATGGCAATTAATATCGTCACGAAGTCACTAGCACCCTAAAGCTTGGGGCGAAATGAAAGAGTTGATGGTTTCTGAGCCTAGTGACTAGGATAGTCCAGCAGAGGATGGATCTTTCAGACCCAGTCTGTTTCTTGCTACAAAGTGTCAGAAATATGGCTTTGGAAAAATTAAAAATCTCCGTATCTTGTGGCAAGCATAGAACCAGTCACCCAACAAATGACATGGCCTATGACAGCAAAATATAAGGCACAAGGAAGAAACAGAATGGAGATAAGAATGTTTATTATTGGAGCTGCAGAGCCCAAAGGAGGTGATGTAGCTGCTGCAGGAGGTTCTTCCAAAGATAGAGAAAGGAGACTAGACACACTGACCCCTCCTCCTTCCCACCCTTTCAACTCTTGTAATTTTTCACATGTCAAACTCACCTATAATCCAGATGACAGAGGGGCTTGAGAAATTCAGCTTGGAGAGTCAGACAAATTGTGTTATGGAAAAGAACAGAGGAATAATGAGTATCTTGTGTCTGGTACTGTAGAAATGAGGCCTGGTATGGGAATTCTTGTCCAGATGACTTATGTGAAGAGTGCTTTTAAAAGAAGATTGATAAAAATAGGATCGAGCAAAGGGTGGTGTTACCTAAGCAACACTATGGTCACAGCTGGATCCTGGCTTTCCTCTGAGTCCATAGAAAAGTGCTAGAAGTGTAGTTAGGCCCATCTCAACGCCAGGGGCACACCTTTTGTCCCTGCCAGTCCATCACTCCCTGAAGTTTGTGTGGATGTTGGGGTAGCTTACACTTGACTGAAGGGAGTTTCCAGAAAGGGGGTAAGTAGTGGGTCATCACCCACACTCACAGTAAGTGGGGCATGGGTGCACTGTACATTCAAGAGGGTCTGGACAGGGCACTCCAGTCACTGCAGACAGAGCTGTGATCAAAAAGCCAGATAACTGGTACCATCATGATTGGAATTACAACAGAATAAAATCACGGAAGAATTAAAAGCATTTGGAATCTTTGAGGGATGAGGTGATGGGAGTCTGTATTGAATTAAAGTAGTGGGAATGAAATGCATTCGACAGGAAAGATTTTTCATTAGAAAGGAAATATTGAAAAGTCATTACAAAGTAACAGTAAAGAACACATAGTGACTGATTTTAAATGAAGTTTGTAGAAGATGATTTTAAGATTGTATTATGTTTCTGAAACACTTCTGGGAAAGTGATTCTGGCTTTCACAGAAACTAGGAGCAAAGAGGAAAACCTGACTTAGAAGAAAATGTGGTCTAATGATTTCAGATGACCACAGAAAACCCAAGCAGACATTTTTTATGTTATTATCAGTATTTTACACATGGGATATACTGGGTAATTGTGGTTTGTTGTTTTATTATATGAGAAATGCAATATTTAAAATATGCTGGTTAAATCATTTGTACAGAATTAATATTTTTCAATAGTCAATAGGATCACAGAGATTATATAAAGAAAATAGATAAAAAGCCAAAGACCAGTCTTAAGAAATACCCCAAAACAAGAGCTAGAGTTAAAAAAAAGAAAGAGGCCAGGCGCGGTGGCTCAAGCCTGTAATCCTAGCACTTTGGGAGGCCGAGACGGGCGGATCACGAGGTCAGGAGATCGAGACCACCCTGGCTAACACAGTGAAACCCCGTCTCTACTAAAAAATACAAAAAATGAGCCGGGCAAGGTGGCGGGCGCCTGTAATCCCAGCTGCTCGGGAGGCTGAGGCAGGAGAATGGCGTAAAGCCGGGAGGCGGGGCTTTCAGTGAGCTGAGATCCAGCCACTGCACTCCAGCCTGGGCGACAGAGTGAGACTCCGTCTCAAAAAAAAAAAAAAAAAAAAAAAAAAAAAAAAAAAAGGCAAATACTCTATATTTTGTATCTTAGATGAACCACATACAATGTGAAATATTTTATGAATGATGAAAACAGTAATATAAGCTTCTTCCCAGAGAAACCGATATATAAAATCAGAAAAAAGTCTCATTTTAAAAATAAATCATATTTAGTTAAAAGGAAGCAATGAGTCAAATCGCGTGAACCTAAAAATACTTTTTTAAATGTTCACATACTATCCAATAAATTAAAAATCATTTCTCTTGACCAAAAAGAAAAGTTAAATTATACAGAATATTTATGAACCATGAAAACAAATAAATCTAGTTTGAGATCTCTGTCTCAAGAATAATTTTGTTCATATTTCTAGCTCTTTCAAAGTAATAGGTGTCATCTCATTTTTTTTAAAAGAGATATGTTTTCTGCTGCCAAATTGTTTTGCTTTCTATCCAGCCAAAATTTAAATATTGTATCATCATAGACATCAATGTTCATCAAACTCACTGTAAGTAATTTCGGAAAGTCATAAATAATGGTATATTTGTTTTCTATATTGTTGATATAACAAATCACCACAAACTTTGTGGTAATGTGTGGATTAAAAACAATGCAAACTTGGCCAAGCACTGTGGCTCACACCTGTAATCCCAGCACTTTGGGAAGCTGAGGCAGGTGGATCACCTAAGGATTAGGAGTTTGAGACTAGCCTGGCCAACATGGTGAAACCCTGTCTCTAATAAAAATACAAAAATTAGCTACGCATGATGATGCACGCTTGTAATTCCAGCTACTTGGGAGGCTGTGGTGGGAGGATTGCTTGAATCTGGGAGACAGAGGTTGCAGTGAGCCAAGATCATGCCACTGTTTTCCAGCCTGGGCAACAGAGCCAGACTCCATCTCAAAAGAAAAAAAAAAAAAAAAAAAAAAAATCCAAAGCAAACAGAAAACCCCCCACAAACTTACTATCTTACAATTTTATAAAGTAAGAAGGCTGATGCAGGTCTCACTGTGATGATGTCAGCAAGGCTGGTTCCTCTGGAGGCTACAGAGGAAAAATCAATTTCCTTACTTTTTCCAGCTTCTAGAGGCCACATGACTTCCTTGGATAGTGGCTCCATTTCTTCATCAACTAGCAACCATTATTTTCTGATCCTTTCTGCACTGTCAGTATCTCTGGACACAGCTGGGAAAGGTTCTTGCTCTCAAGGATCCCTGTGATTATATTGCGTCTACCTGGATAATCCACAATAATTGCCCTATCTGAATGTCAGCTGATTAGCAAACTTAATTGCATCTTTAATTCATTCTCTTGCCATGTTCACAGGTTCTAGTGACATCTTTGGTTTGAAGGTGGGGGGGGGAGCTTAATTTGCATACTTCCTATGAGGAATATATTATCACTTCAGATTTAAGTAAATTTATAATGAGTTACTAATTTTTTTCAGATTTTTTTCCCAACTGGAAATATATTTGACATTCTAGAAACCTCGAAGAAGCATCTAGTATTTGAAATTACTGACTTTTAGATTACTTTCTCTCTGCTGCTGCTGTGTACCAAAAGTTTGAATCAAATAAACGTGCTTTTGAAAATTCCTGAACACAAAATACAAGATGAATATTGTATTCTTTCCCATTATTTTATTTCTTGTAATGCATGAAGTAGATATTATTTTAATCTTAACCTGCAGATTGAAAAAAACTGTCTTCATGTCTTTAGTTAATTTACCTAGTTAATTACATTTGGGGATTCTAATTCTTACTGTTAATTTTTGACCTTGTTTCTATTCTCTGACACTCTTTGATTTCATATCTAAGAGTATTTGTTTTTGTCTGGGATCTATTTTTGTCCCACTAGTAAATAAAGCCCATGAGGCAGACACTTTGTTGTTGCAGTCGGTGTTCACTGCTGTTCCTCAGAGCACTTAGAACAACATCACCTGACTTTCTCTCTGCTCCACACTGACATGAAAGAAGGCAAAGCAATGAAAAGACTGAAGATGGTGTAGAGTTGTAGAAGCCAAGTGATGTGAGAGTGTCTTCTCTGCATTGAGGGTGATCCAATGATCCTGCTTTATGGCACTGTTACTTATGAAACAGGAGGAAGAAACTGACGATCGAACAGTCAGTCTGACATGTGGATATCTATTTTAACATCTACGTCAGAACCTAGGTGGAGGTATAAGCATAAGTACAGGTTTATACTTACATTGAGGTAAATAGTGAAAGGTTTGTGGGCCTAGAAACACTTTTACTATGTGTTTTTTTAAACTATAAATGATACTGACCTAACTCTACCTGTTTCACCAGAGTAAACTATTTCCTAGTCATTACTTCCTTTAATAATGATAGCAATCACTAATAGGCACCTAATTTAAAACTTCTTGGGACCTATTAGCCATTAGTCCACAAATACTTAACAATGGCTTTCTGTGAACCAGACATCATGTTAAGTGGGATACAAAGGGCAGTGAGGGGAGGGAGAGAATCAGTACAAATTCACTTTAATATGACCTCTAAAGATTTCTTAAGAATGCCCCACCGTATTAGTCAGAATTTTCAAAGGAGTCAGAACCAATAGGAGATAATATAGACATATAAAGATATGAGGTGGCATTTATTAGAGGACTTGGCTCACGTAATTATGGAGGCTGAGTAGTCCCATGGTGGGCTGTGTGCAAGCTGGAGAACGAGAGAAGCTAGTAGAGTGGCTCAGTCAAAATCCCAAAGCCTCAGGATCAGGAAAGCCAATGGCATAACAGTCCAAGGCTAAAGATCTAAAACCTTGAGGTGCTGCTGGTGAAAGTCCTGAAATTCAAAGGCCAGAGAACCTGAAATTCTAATGTCCAATGTTAGGAGAAAAAAGGTGTCTTAGCTCTAGAAGAAAGAAAGGCAATTTGTCTTTCCCGTGCCTTTTTGTTCTATCCCGGCCCTCAGCCAATTGGCTCATGCCCACCCACATTGGGTGAGGGCGGATCTTCCTTAGTCAGCCCACTGATTCAAATGCCAACCTCTTCTGGAAACAGCCTCACAGACATACCCAGAAATAATGCTCTACCAACTATTTGAGTATCCCTTAATCTAGTCAAGTTGACACCTAAAATTAACCATCACACTCCCCCGCTGAATTTTATCATACTTTTTTCCACATTCAGAGAAAACAAGAGAACTAGCCAATTCATCCCACTGGTTTAAAAATTCCTTTGAGTGGGAGAATCATAACAAGTAATTTGTAAACAATATTTCCACCAAGTTGATAAGAATATTTGCCAAATTGATTTTTGATGACAATGATCTATTCAATCAGAAAATTTTTCTGTAAACATCATTTTTTTTTTTTTTTTTCTGGTCATAAGCCAAGGTACATGTGTCTCAGTCCACTTCTTTGAGGACACAAGGGAAAAAAAGAAAATGCTAAGAAATGCCATTTATAATATGGTACATCTTTCCAAGAGAGGACTTGAAAGTAACAATTTGGAAATCATATTCTAATGGTGTGGAGCTCCTATTTCCTTTCTGACTTCATCTGCTACTACGGCTGCCTTCCCATTTCATTCCAACCAGATTGGCTTCCTTGCTGTCTTTTAAACACAACAGCCATCCACTCATCTTGGCATATTTTCACTTCCTCTTCCATTTTTCTGTAGTTCTTTCTACCTGCGTTACTCCCCAGCTCTTTCACAACACTAATATGTGCTACCTCCTCAAGGTCTATTCTGGCCACACTTTATGAGATTTCAAACTCCTCTCTACCTCACATTCTGTCTCCTTTTCCTTTTTAATCCTTTTTCTCTGTAATATTATTTATTATCTTTTTCATCTGTCTTGTGTGCCAGAACTTAAGCCCTTGAGGCAGAGGAAGTTTGGTTATTTTGTCCAGGGCTGTACCCCCAGGTTATAGAATATTCTTAAGCACTTAATAAATATTTGTCAAAGGAATGGATTCAAGGTTACCTAATCTGATTCCAGAGCTCCAGTGGGTAGCTTGAATACGTTACTAGACAGTGAGTTCTTAAGGCTAGGATCTCTTGTGTAGGATCTCTCTCTCTCTCTCTCTCTCTCTTGCTTTTTTTGTTTGTTTTGGTATTGCTTTGCGGTTCTACAGTAGCTGAAAAAAAGTGTCCACTTAAATGTTTGCTGAATTTAAATTAGTTATATTTTATAACACATCTAAAAGGAGTGGTGAAAATTGTAGCTAACTTTAAAGAAATCTATTGTCATAGAACAGCTTCTGGGTCTGAGGACTCTGATTTTATGTAACAATTTATAAAATGGGATGCATTTACCTTGGTGAGTATTTTCAGAGAAGAGATAATTAGGAAGAGAGTTAAGTCCTTTCCTAATAAGAGATAATTTCCTATACTTACTTTCAAGTATTTTAACTGTATTCAGGACAGGGAGGTTTAAGCCTAAGAGGAACCATAAATATCAAGAAAATACTATTTCCTTCTGAGAAGAAGCATGGTGTGTGGGTGGAAATTCTGGCTAAATGGTCACTGAATAAATACAGCCAAAATCTTGATGGCTTAAGCAGAAATATAGGTGTTTTTTAAAAATCATACTCCAGAATAGAATACTTAAAGTTGCTTCGATTTAATTATAGGCAGTTCAGTGACCTTTGGGAGCCAAGCTCTTGCCTGCTGGTAGCCTTTCACATAAAAACAGCTCTAATATAGCAATACTTTACATTAGCTCTCAGGTAGTACTGCTGTTTAAAGACTTCTCTAATATTGAACTGTCTTGCTCAATTCTAATCTTATTTTCTATATTTTTATCTTCCCCACATACCAACATCAACTTATATTTTTTTAAAAGCAAAAGAAATCTAGAAACTTCCTTTTACTTACTTGCTTTATCATTTTTTTTAATTGACACAAAATAACTGTACATATTTATGGGATACAGTGTGATATTTTGAATATTTTGATACATGTATACAATGTATACAATGTGCAATGATCAAGTCAGGGTAATTAGCATACCAATCATTTCAAACGCTTATTTCTTTGTTTTGAGAATATTGAAAACCTGCTGTTTTAGCTATTCAGTACAATAAATTGTCGTTAATTATAGTCATCCTATAGTGCTATAGAACAGTCACACTTATTCCTGCTATCTAGCTGTAATTTTGTATCCATTAATGAACCTCTGGCTATCTTCTGCTTCCTAGTCTTTAGACTATTATATATACTGAGAATGTAATAATATGAGGGGGCAATTGGTGGATTTTTTTTTCTGATTTTTATTCTTTTGTTCCTGGTACTCAAAGCATACACATAAACCATATTTTTTTAGAAACTGTCATCTGTTAACAAGGAGGGGCAAGAGTTTTTAAGTTTCCTAAATTTGGGAGTCATTTTGGGACAGATAAATAATATTTCTTAGATATTTTCATCAGACACCACAATGTATATATCCTGGTGTTCCTCTAAGATTGTTTTTCTACTCCTTCTTCTTCTCCTTTCTCTCTCTGTTGCCTAGACTGGAGTGCAGTGGCATGATCTCAGCTCACTGCAACCTCCGCCCCCTTCAAGTGATTCTCCTGCCTTAGCCTCCCAAGTAGCTGGGATTACAGGCATGTGCCGTCATGCGTGGCTAATTTTGTATTTTTGGTAGAGATGGGTTTTCACCGTGTTGGTCAGGCTGGTCTCAAGCTCCTGACCTCATTTGATCTGCCCACTTTGGCCTACCAAAGTGCTGGGATGACAGGCGTGAGCCACCACACCAGGCCAGAGATCCTTTTAAAGGTGCTAAATAATTGCACTTCTTTTATCTTTTGTGGGTTTCCTGCTTGTCTCAAAATCGTCTTGTTTGCTCAGTTAAAACACTAAGCACTTAGAGTGGCAAATTTGTGGATATAAGAGAGTAAGTTTTTTATAGCCCGCATAGTGGAAGGCTTGCTAAGTTTTCTTTCCCTCCAGAAAATAATAATGTAACACAGATAGTGATTAAACATTATTTAATGAAAATTATTTGATGGCAGTAGTATCAAGGCTTTCCTGTTTTAACTGAATTTTCAGACTCAATGACCAAGTTTATTGCCTACATTTTCTCTGAGAACTTGTGCCATGATCAATAAAATCAGTAATTTTACGATTCAGTAGAATTCAGCTATAGATATTAGATCATACCAATATATACAGGAACACTTCCATTTTCACTGACAAAAGAATTTGTCTGTAGAGATGGACTGGTTATGTAATCTTTTTCGATGAAGAATAGATCTCTGTAATATTACAGTGTGCAAATTAGACAAGCATCTCAACCATGCAATCAAAGTTAATACCAACGTGTTGTCATGTTGGTAAGTCATGTTGATAGAACGCATCCTTGATATGATGTGATAAGAATTGTAATTTACCTTTACAGTCTTCCTTCCAAACATGTATAACCCCTGTCTACCACAAACTGTAGAATGTTCTATAAAATTCCTGACCAGCATGACTCACAACTGTTAAGTTTGTTAAGTTAGAAACAAGGAAAAACTGAGAAACTGTGACAGCCAAGAAGAGTCTGAGGAGACTTGCTGACTAAATGTCATGTGGTATACTAGACAATATCCTTAAATAGAAAAAAAGAAATCTAGGGGAAAACTAAGGAATCTGAATAGAGTATGGACTATGAATGTATCAATATTGATCAGCAGTTGTGACAAATATACTATCATAAGATGTTAATGATAGGAGAAATAGTGTAGAGTATGTAGGAATTCTCTGTACTATTTTTGTAGCTTTTGGTAAATTAAAAAAACTATTATAAAATGAAAAGTTTGTTAAAAATAAAGAAGTTTGTCAAGTATATTATTAAAAAAACTGTCATATTCATAAATGTTAAATGAATTTTAAAAAAGAAAGAATAATTTTCTCAGTCCAACTGAACACATTTAAGGTGTACAATAGTTGCATGTGACTAGAGTCACAAGGTTAGGTTGACTAACCCTACTGGACAGCACAGATGTTAAACAGAAACTATTACCACACAAAGTTGTGTTACACATTGTAAAACTCTAGAGACAGCTTTCTTTCCATTTCTGATACTGGTTTTGAAGAACTGATCTTATATTTGTGGATTTTCTATTGTAGGTCTGCATTTAATTTCATTCATTTATATTCTTATCTATATATTGTATATAGTTTTTCTTTCTACTTCCCTTGGATTTACTTTGTTGTTCTATTTTTTAGCTTCTTGTAAAGGCATAGATCAATGTTGCAAAGCATTCTTTTAAAAATATATACATGTAAATATATATATTTCACTATAAATTTAAAATCTTCCATTTAGCTATATCTCACAATTTGTGATATTTTTATTTCACTCAACTCAAAAATGTTCTAATTTATGTTTTCTCTCACCTGCCTTGGTTTAATGTTATCAAATATTTTACTACTTTTCATGTTACATATATTATACAACATGGTTGTTACTGTTATTTTAAAGGATTAATACTATTCATTTTCTTACATATTTTTATTTTTTGTTTCTGCACAATTCCATTCTTATATCTGCAGTCATTTCTGTTAGTGCCTCTTATTTTAGTAATGATTTCTCTCAGCTTTTTCTTGTCTAAACCATGTTGCCTTTGTTTTCATATTTGAAAGATATTTTTTATTGCGTATAGAATTTTAGTTTAATACTCTTTTCCTTTTTACTTTTTTCTTTCTATTCCTTTTAGCAGCACATTACATGTGTCATTCCATTGTCTTCATGGTTTCACAATTTTAGTTAAAATATCAGAGGTTGATTTTATGATTATTTTTCCTGTGAAAGTAAAGTATCATTTTTGCAGGACTGCTTTTAAAATTTTCTATTTAGCTTTGGCTTATGGAATTGTTACTATTCTGATCTTTGTCTGTGTGTGTGTGTGTGTGTGTGAGTGTGTGTGTGTGTGTTTGTTATTCTACTTAGGGTGTGCGGAGCAGAGTAAATTAATGTGTTTAAATCTGTCTTCAGTTTTGGAAAGACATTTTCTCTTACCTCTTAAAATATTGCTTTGGCAAAATTATATTTCTAGTTTTTTTGAGGGGAGACTTTAATTTCATACATTTTTTACCATTTAACCTGCATCTTTCTTCTGCTCTGCTATTTTCATTCTTTATTCACCAGTCTGTGCTTTAATTTGGTAATTTTCTATTGTCCTGTATTTGAGTTCACTATTTTTCTTTTTCTGTGCCTAGTATGTTAAACCTATGAAATAAGTTATTAATTTTAGAAATTTTAATTTTCATGTCTAGAATGCACTCTAGATTATTTTTATAGATTTCAATTTTCTGTTGACATTGGCCATCTTTTTCATAGTTTTGTCATATTTTCCTCATATGCAATAATCAAGGTTATTTTAAAGTCCTTATTTACCTATGCCAATACCTTAGGCACATGCTTGTATCCTTTTCCTCTTTATTATTCGGTTACATTTTTCTGTCTCTTCACATGTGTGGTATATTTTTTCCTTTGTATTATTTTATTCTGTACATTTTACATAATGTAACCATATAGAATAAAGTTGTTCTAGTGCTTCTTTCCAGAAATTTTACCAAAGTGAAACAAATGGTATATCAGGCATGAACTACCTAAAGAAATGAGGTAATGTCTATAAAACAAAGAGAATGCTCTGTGATATGAAAGGGAAAGGTTTCCAGGATGTATTGTTAAGTATAAAAGTATGTAAAGATGCATATGTATAGTATGCTTCTATTTTTTTAAAGTATAAGCATACAAGAATTCTAGAAACACAATCAAATAATGTTTATTTCAGCTTTTTATTATTTAAAAAACATGTAAAGATTCTGAAAATACCTCTATTTAATTCTTCTTCTGTTTGAAAAATGTTATACCTCCTCCTCAACAAGAAGAAAAGAGAGAATAAAAGCAAGAAGCAAGATAGAAAGGCAAAAATAAAAATAAAAACAAACAAAAAACAATGGGGGGGATGAAAGAGGAAAGGAGGAAAAAAAGTGTCTGAAAATCATAGGTTTAGAGATTATTATCCATCATTGTGAAATTTGCCTTATAAAAAGTAAAAATATTACTTAGAGAAACATTAAAACATTAACTTTTAAATATGTGTTCTTTAATAATAAACTTTTGTGTTTAATTGCCAGATTGTCTCTACTTTTACAGTATACAGCTAAGTAAATATTAGGGTGAATTTTGCTATGAGCTCAATATCCCTGATCATTACAGAAAGGCAAATTAAAACCACAACAAGATATTATCTCACACCAGTCAGAATGGCTATTACTAAAAGCCAAAAATTAACAGATGCTGGTGAGGAGATGATGATGATGTGGAGAAAAGGGAATACACTGTTGCTAAGAGTGTAAATTAGCTCAACCATTTTGGAAGACAGTGTAGCAATTCCTCAAAGCGCTAAAAACAGAACTACTATTTGACCCAGCAATCCCATTACTGAGTGTATACCCAAAGGAATGTAAATCATTCTACCGTAAAGACACATGCAAACGTGTGTTCACTGAATCACTAGTCACAATAGCAAAGACATGGGTTCATGCCTGTCAATGACAGATTGGATAAAGAAAATGTGGTACATAGACACCACGGAATACTATGGTGACATAAAAAAATAATGAGAGCATGTCCTTTGTGGGAATATAGATGGAGCTGGAGGCCATTATCCTTAGCAAACTAATGCAAGAACAGAAAACCAAATACCGCATGTTCTTACTTATAAGGGCTAAATGATGAGAACACATGGACACAAAGAGAGGAACAATAGACACTGGGGCATACTTAAGGATAGAAGGTGGGAGGTCGGAGAGAATCAGCAAAAAATAACCCTTGGGTACTAGGCTTAGTTCCTTGGTGACAAAGTAATCTATGCAACATATCCTTGTGACACAAGTTTACCTATGTAACAAACCTGCATATGTATCCCGACCCTAAAATAAAAGTAGAAAGAAAATTTGTTATGAGTATGAATTGAAGGCATATCTTTACTTAATTTTGGCCTGGAATTCAATTTCATCATACAATATGAATTGAATACTTAATGCAAATATTAATGCTCTAAAAATAACTTCTGCTTTATGATGAAAATTATCTTTTCAGATATAAAGTATACTCAGTTCCCTTGGTAGCCAATATACTTTATACCTAAACTTTATATAAAATAATAAATGTGCATATATATATAGAAATACAATGTAGTAGAACTTAGAGTAACATATATGAACAGCAAAAACTGTAAGCCATAAAATTTTAGCATTAACTGTGAGTTCACATAGTGATTTAATATCTGACTTGATATTTCCTAAAATAAATATGTCAAATGACTGTTACTGCGTCAACCAACTGAAAGTTCAGTACCTCTCAAGGCAAAAATGTCAGTATCTGACAGTTCTGATTGTTAGAAATGTAATTCTTATATAGAATAAAATTAATTTACTTTCTCCATAGGTCACTTTATCTATTAATTGGTAAGCATAAAATTCCCATATCTAAATAACTAGCCTTGCCTTCTTTAGAGATTCCAGGCTTGAATTTCAAATCATTTTTTATTCTCACTACCTGTATAGAGTAAACCCCTCTAAATCAACATGACCACAATTTCATCTAAGTGTTTGTATCCTTCTCACACCTGCATTGTCTATTTTATCCTCCTAATTACAATAGAAAACATCTTTAATTGTGACCCCCCCACTTTATAACATATACCCAGTTCTTCAATAATTCATTTTTATTTTAAAATGTAACTCATTTATTTCCTTCTCATTTCCATTTTAATAGTCTCTGTAATCATTATTTCTCCTTTTTCTTTTTCCTCCTATGAAGTCTTGGGTGCACATAATTGTTCCAATCATAATCCCTAGTTTATGAGGTACTGTTTTAATTACTCAATGGAAAACTCTTTTACTTTATTTATTCTAATGGTATAGTGAACATTGTGAACATATTATCAAACCTGAGAACCAGAAAATTAACAATAACTATGTGCTTCTCTCTGATCCTAAAACCCTCCTAAATTTATTTTAACATTCTCTCTCTTCCATAATAGTTTCATCACATATTTTTATGACCAAACTATATTTTGGTTACTTTTAGATGACTTTGAGTTTTGTGTAAACAGAATATATTTTAGATACTCCTCTGAAAATTGCTTTTATTAACTCAACATTAATGTACTGATACTCATTTTTACTTGTGCATAACATTTTATTTATCTAACATAAATTATTCATTCTGTATTTGTTTCCAGCTTGGGTCTTTTAGAAATAATTTTTATGGACAGCCATGTTTCTTTCTGCACTTATGCAAGAGTATCTCCTGGGTATATGCAAAAGTGAAATTGCTATACGAGTATGTGAATATTCAATTTTTAAAATAGTAGAAAATTGCTTTTGAAGTGGTTATAGAAATTACATTCCTATCAAATGTGCCTATTGATCCATACATATGTTTGCTAAATTTGGTTTGACTAAACATTAAAATGTAGGAATTAAATGGGGACAACGATGTCTTCTGTCTCTGACTTACAATTATTAGCTAGTAATGAGATTTTTCTCATATTTATCAGAATCACCCATTTTGCCTTTTGAGAAATGCCTGCTTATGTCTTTTGCACAATTTTCAAATGCATAGTTTTTCCATGTCTCTTCATTTTTAGGAGTTATTTATACATTCTGGGTATCAATTGTGCCGGTTTTATATATTGCAAAATATCTTCTCCCGGTTTATAGCTTGTCTTTGTACTTCTTCTTTTTTTTGAGACTGAGTCTGGCCTTGTCACCAGGCACCATCTGGGCTCACTGCAACCTCGCCTCCCAGATTCAAGCAATTCTCCTGCCTCAGCCTCCCAAATAGCTGGGATTGCAGGCACAAGCCACCACACCGAGCTAAATTTTATATTTTTAGTAGAGACGGGTTTCACCATGTTGGCCAGGATGGTCTGGATCTCCTGACCTCATGATCTGCCTCCCTCAGCCTCCCAAAGTGCTGGGATTACAGGCGTGGGTCACCGCGCCCAGGGGTCTTTATACTCTCCTTACGATGGAATTTGATGAACAACAGTCCTTAAATTTAAATGGTTAATGATTTGTTTCTTGTTTAATAAATAATTCCCTTGACCACATGGTAGAAAGTTGTTTGTATTTCCTTCTAAAAGTTTTGTTTAATATATGAAAGTTCTTAATCTATCTGAAGTTAATTTCTATGCCTGATAAGCAGAGTGAGATCTAATTTCATTTTTCTTCCATATGGGTAATCCATCTTTCTTTATGATCTTCAATGACACATATATGAAAATTCCATAAATTTTTAGACTTTTTTGTTTGTTTGTTTTTTGACATAGGGTCTTACTCTGTTACACAGACTGGAGTGCTTTGGTGTGATCTCGGTTCACCACAACCTCTACCTCCCAGGCTCAAATGATTCTCCTTCCTCAGCCTCCCAAGTAGCTGGAATTACAGGCGCATGCCATTACTACCTGGCTCATTTTTGTATTTTTAGTTGAGATGGGGTTTCACTACGTTGGCCAGGATGGTCTGAACTCCTGATCTCAAATGATCCACCCACCTCGGCCTCCCAAAGTGCTGGAATTACAAGCGTGAACCACTGTGCCCAGCCGTAAACATGTTTTTAAGTTGCCTATTCATTATGTTAATAAATACATCCACCAAATAAATGTACTAAATATCCTTAACATCTAGAATCTTTATAATGAGTGCTAATATCTGGTATGGCAATACTCTTCCACCTTTTCATTCTTTCTTTCAGAAGTATCTTAAAGTAAACTGTGTTACAGTTTATTAATAAATGGTAATAAATTTTTACTAGAGTTCCATAGACTTTATAGCATTTAGAGTAGTATTGCTATATCCACAACTATTTACTTATTAATGAACATAGAATATATTCTCTAATAAGGAAGGCAAGAACCATTGCCTTCTTTATAGTTCTACAGTTTTTAGTAAAGCTTTTATATTTTTATGTAGGTTTTCCACAGCATTTTGGTGAAATTTTCCCAGGTGCTTTTTAGTTTTTGCTTTTTATGATTGAAAATGGTGCCTATTTTTTTTTAAAAAAAATTGTATTTGAAATATGTATACACAAACTGTGCTTATTAGAAGGGTAAAGCTTAACACAGTTTAAGTGAACATGATTCTGTAACCAGCATCAAATCAAGAAAGAGGACATTAATTTATGCATATATTTTTTAAATTATATTTTCTAGTGTTTTTGTTACTGCATAAAAGTACAACTGATTTTTATTTTGATACTATTTTTAGCTATGTTACTAACTTATCTTGTTTCTAATAATTTGAAGATATTTTAGTGTAAATCATCAGAAAACATGCCAATAATGAGATTCATTTTTCCTCTTTCTATTGCTTATGCTTTCAGAATTGTATACTCTAATTGCAACATTTCAGGCATCCACTGCAATGCTGCATTTGCGTGGTGGTAATAGGTCTACTTTTCTTGTGCCTGATTTAAAGGCTTTCGACGTATTCTCATTGGATTCTTATGATAACCTTTCAGATTAAGAATGTTCTCTTCAAACCCAGTTTAATAGAAGTTTGGCCAAGGACAGATGCTGACATTTACGTGTTAAGGATATAAAATGTTTTTCTTCTTTAATATATTAATGCAGTGACTCACACACACACATTGTACATGTATACGCATATTAGATCATTTACTTTTCTTAGGATAAACCCAACTTTGTCATATTACATTATAATTTTAATATCCTCTTGAATTTTTTTCTAATATATTATTTAGAATCATTGTAGTCCTATAATACTGTTTTTCCTTATTATCTTTATTTATTTGGTTATGGTAGTTTAACCACAAAGAATGAATTATGGAATCTATTTTTCTTTTCTGTTCTCTTTCATGTTTCCATGTTCAAGTTTGACATGGAGTTCTAACTTTTTAAAATATCTTTTATGTTAACTTCTTTGGCCCATGACATAATTAGAAATAAATTCTTAATTTGTAAATATATTGAGATTTTAGGAGTTTTTATTTTTTACTAACATCTAATTTGATAATTCCATGGTCAAATCTTCTGACCTGCATAACTAATCTTTACATTTTTAAAAAAATTGTTAATATCTCAGAAATTAATCAATCAGCTTTATAAATGTATCATGTCTGAGAATAATGTGTGCTTTCAAATTATTTTATTTAGAACTCTAAATATGTGAGTTAGATGAACTGTATTATTTTGCTCAAATATTATTTATTGATTGAATTTTAGCCTGTTTGATTTATCAATAATTGATGGATACTGAAGTACTACACTGATTTTGCATGCATTAACACTATTTCTTTCAATATTAAATGCTTAAGTGATTAGTGTTTTATCTTCCTGAAGAATTCAGCACTTTATCAGCATGTGGTTACTCTCTATATTCTTAATAATATTTTGCCTTGACATCTGTTTTTAAAATATTAATATAGCTACAGGAATTTTTTTCTGCTGAGTGTTTATTATTGTAAATTTTTCTGTATCTTTTACGTTGATGTAATTTTACATTAACTTAAACGGTGCAAGAATAATATAAGGAATATTCATAAGCACTTTTTTCTAAATTCACTATTTTTTTTTTTTTTTTTTTTTTTTTTTTTTGAGATGGAGTCTCTCTGTCACTCAGGCTGGAGTGCAGTGGTCTGATCTTGGCTCGGCTCACTGCAAGCTCCGCTTCCTGGATTCATGTCATTCTCCTGCCTCAGCCTCCCCAGTAGCTGGGACTACAGGCACCTGCCACCACGCCCGGCTAATTTTTTTTTTTTTTTTTTTTTTTATTTTTAGTAGAGACACGGTTTCACCATGTTAGCCAGGATGGTCGCGATCTCCTGACCTCGTGATCCGCCCACCTCGGCCTCCCAAAGTGCTGGGATTACAGGTGTGAGCCACTGCGCCCTACCTCTAGATTCACTATTTATTTGTTGTCTCATTTGCTTTATATTGTGTCATTTTTAATATTATTGCTTAATCGTTCCCTAAATTTTCCTTCTCCCTTTCATATATATATACATTATATTACTATACACACATGTTGATTTTGTATATTAGTGTTATTTCCTAAGAACAAGGACAGTCTATTACAAGAGTATAGTACAATCAAAATTAAGAAATTGATATTCATGTCGTAAATTGTGTTTCCTTAGTCTTTTTTGTTTTAGTCATTCTAGTGTTGTGTAGTGGTATCTCACTGTAGTTTAATTTACATTTTTCTGAAACATATTGTTGAAGACTTTATCAGGGGGCTTTTGAACATTGCATTTCTTGCTTTGTAAAATGTCCATTCAAGACAATTGTATTTTTTTGTTGTTGTTTGTGATTCTTTTATTGGCTTATTCTGACTGTGGTTGATTTTTTTAAAAATTATTAAGTTGTAATAGTTCTTTTTATATTTTGCTGTATAATATCACTATCAGATGCAAAACTTGAAAACATTTTTGGTGGCTTGTCTATTCATTTTTAATGGAGTATTTTATTGAGCAGATGCTTTTGTTTTTAGTAAAATCTAAATTATCAATTTTTCTTTCATTATTATTTTTTCTGTCTTAACTAAAAAATATTTACCAACTTCTAGCCCATGAAGATATTCTCTTTAATATTTTAAAAGCATTATTATATTTTTACCATTGACTTTTAGTTATATGATTCATCTTGAATTAATTTTGAGTATTGTGCAGTGTAGGGGCAGACGTTCATCATTTTCTACAAGTATATCCAGTTGTTCTAGCATCCTTTGTTAAAAGGCGATCATTTCCCATGAATAGATTTGGTGACTTTGCTGACAATGATTTTATAACAGTATACATATTTCTGGACTGTTTATTTGTTTAACTAGTCTTATTTTAATTCCACACTCTCTTGGCTTCTGTAACATTTTAATAATACTTGAAGTATGGTGGTGTAAGTCCTCTATCTTTCTTCTTCATTTTGAAGTTGTTTTGGAAATTATTGGCACTTTGCCTATCTGTATAAATATATGAATTGCATTAATTTCTGTTGATTAATATTGAGATTGTACTGAATTGATAGTTTGACTTGTGGATAATTGGTTTAGCAAAATAGAATCTTCTATTTCTGTGAATATAGTCATGTGACATCTAGGTAATGAACATACTGCAGGTTCTGCCGTGGTTAATGAAATGGTGGCCCTGCCTATTTCCAATTATGAGCTGGAAGAGCCTAAAACATCAGTAGCATTTGGAGATGAGGCAGTGATGGAGATTTTAATCCCTGGTTACTTTATTATGGCTGGTGTGTACTATCTTTGAGGTTACGACTGCTTAGAAACATAATCCTTGTCTGAGGGCTGGGAGGGCCATGGGACCAACTGAAGTAACACATAGCCAGGTTGTTGATATAATATTCATGCACAGAGCTGGCTAAAATTGGTGAGGAATTAGGTTATTTTGTTTAGAATGCAATCATAGAGCATATACATATTTACTACATATAGGTAGAGAGCTGAGCTAAATAAATGTAAGATATTCTATTGTCATAATCACTAATTTACTCAATCCTGGTTCTTTGTCTTTTTTGTTTCATGATAATTTTGAACTTCATAAATTATCTATTTTAAGGGTTTAGATACATTTTCTTTATAAAGCATAATATATTTGGCACCTAATTCCAATCTCACAATCCAAGTAGAGAGCTTTATATTTTGATCCTCACAAAAATCTTAATTTAGTTGCTATATCAAAAGTAAAATGAGCACAGTGACTTCTGATAATTTGGGTGCTACAATAAATAGAATTCTTCTCCTTCAGTACAGTGGTCAAACTGATGACTCCTGACTTCATGATAGTCTTCTGAAAGTTGAGTAAGAAAAGTGTCTGATGTTATATTCATCAAATTCCCTCTCATTTTTGAAAAGCCAGGACATGGAATACTGTCAGTATTTTTAATTTAAGAATCTTATAATTAATCAAATATAGATACAGTTTAATGTAATCCTCTCACTATATAAACAGTTGTGGTTCATTTTAATATTTCACTGAATTTGGAGTTCAGGAAGCAAGGGAAGAGAGAGAGTCAGAGAGAGGTGGAAAGATAAAATTTTTTTTTTATTACGAATTGTCTTAGTAACTTATCCCTTCACACCACTTGTCTATTCTACTACTCTGGAGTGTGGAGGCAGGCTTCTCTGAGCAAATACTCATTCAACAGCATGTTTACTCATAAGTTCAAGGCTCTGTTTAACGTATCAAAAAAATGTTACAGTGCTCAGAGTACAATGCAGCTCCTTAATTAGATAATTTGTTTACATATTAACTTTAGTCTTCTTCGTATTAGACATATTAGCTTTCTGTCTTCTTCCCTTCTCCTTCCTTCCCTTCCCTACCTTCTTTTCTCCTTCCACTCCTTTCTCTCCTTCTTTTATTCCTTTTTCCTATCATTCTCATCTACTGTATGTGGGATCCTTTGTTTTAGTTAGAGTTCTCTGAGAAGCAGATGCCAAGATAGAAATAAATGTCCAGGAGATTTGAGGAATGAAATACCTGTGATGGATGAAGCAATAGGCAGGGAAAGCCTTCAAATCCTCATGCAGGTTTGATATCTGTGACAGGAGAAGGAAAAGAAAGAAGGAAGATTGGGCAGGAGGAGATTCAGACTGCTGAGTATTTCTAAGAAAGTTTATATTAGGTCAATGAAGAGTATCAAATCCCTCAGGAATAGACCTAGAGAAGTCACCACCTGTCGTGCTCAGACAAAACTGAGTGGATCTAAAACTGTATCCCTATATGTCTTAGAACTCTTTTCTAATAAAAACATACATTTAATTTTTGTATCCAATATGATAATATCTGGCTTTTAAAAGTCAAGCCTGGTGTGTTGATATATATTGATATATTTACATTTATTTATTTCATTTTTTTTTTCCTCTTTGAGACAGGGTCTTGCTGTGTTGCCCAGGCTGGAGTGCAGTGGTGTGATCATAGCTCACTGCAGCATCAACCTCTAGGGCTCACACAATCCTGCCACCTCAGCTTCCTGAGTACCTCGGACCACAGGAACATGTCCCCATGCCCAGCTAAACTTCCTTGTTTTTTCATAGAGACAAGGACTCACTATGTTGCCCAGGCTGGTCTTGAAATTCTGGGTTCAGATGATCCTCTTGCCTTGACCTCCCAGAATCCTGGGGTTAGAGGTGTGAGTCACCATGCCCAATCTAAATTTATTTCTATCATTTTATTTTGTGATTTTTTTTTATTTCCCTGAATGATACTTGAATACATTTTCTTCCTTTCCTCCTTTTAAATGAAATGATTGTGTTTATGTTTAATTCCTTCTCTTTCCCCCTTTCCAAGTTTTTATTTTTATTCTTTTATTTAAAAAGTCATTACTTTTAATATGTGAACATGTGTGAAGAAAGCTGATATCTTTATTCATCTCAGTGCTAATCAGTCCTTCTGTCATCCATGATATTGCTACCCACCATTTTAGTTGTAGCTTGTTTGTACCTTGTATGGAAAGAAGAATCCCGTGTAGGTTCTTAGTTGGAAGGAACCCCTGTAAAAAGAGAAAGATTAACAAGAGAAAAACAAATAGAAATTTATTAACATGTGTATTTTATTTATACTTGGAAGAAATCCTGGGAATAAAAAGTGCTCAAAGAGATGGTCTTGAATTCCAGCTTATATAGCATCTTCAACAAAGAACAGTGAATTTTTAGAAAAGTGACAATACGAAAGAAAATGACTTTGAGTCTCTAGGGGTGTCAACTTGGGGGAAGACAAATAAATGGCAGGAAAGGCAGATTAGCAGGGCTTATTAATGTAGATTATTCTGATACCATTTCCAGGATGATAGGATCTAAATTGTCTTCCATGGTTAACCTTAACCTTTGTCTTTCCTGGTTAGGAGTGTCAGAGTATCTTTTATCTTTGCAAATTTACATCTTGCTTTAATGCTAGTAGAGGAAAGGGAAATAACTTTCTTACACCAACTATTTTATTTCTTAATTATCTTCAGCTCAGCAATTCTTCATAACATGGGGTGGCAATGTCTGGTCTCCCACAACACCCAAAAACTAGACATATTTATGATTATTTTTTCACATGGTCAATAATATTTTTTATTGCACGACTTTATCAGTTTTATCATTGTTTTTGTCTGTGATCTCCACTTCTGATAAATATTTACATTTTTTCCAAATATATCTGTGACCATGGGACCAGCCCAAACTGGGCCCACTCTGCTGATAACAAAATGTGAGTTATCTTGTAGATGTAACAGTACCAAAAACTGGCTCATGTAGCCCAGGCATACACAATAGAAAAAGCTTAGACCTTTCACAACATCTAAAACAAATGATTCCTCCTCTCAGAACCAAGAAGACTGGGACATGACCTGAACATAAATGATAGAACTCTTTCAAAAGCAAGGGGTCTGTTGGTCTGAAAGATTCAGGGCTAAAATCTGTCTCAACATACCTTACTGTAAATGGTCAAATTTGAAGCCCTCCAATAAGACCCTGCCAAACAAACATTCCTAAGTCCTTTTCCTTGCCCTCTGATCCCTTAAAACTTGCTTCAGACCTCATTTAGGGAGACAGATTTGAGCTTGTTTTCTGTCTCCTTGCTGAAGAGGCAGAAAACAATAAAGCCTTCCCTTTCCCAATAAGCCATCGCCATAGTATTGGCTTCTGTGTGCATTGGGTGGCAAGTTCATTTGCCTGACAAAATATCCTTTATTAATTTTGTGGTGAGGTTCTATTAGTAGTTAGCTATCAACCCTTTTCAGAATGCTTATTTATGAATGATAATTTAACTTGGCATAGAATTATAATCTATAAGTTTATTTTTTTTTAAATCAGTGAATCATTAGCTTATGTGTTTTAGTCCTAATTTTTACTGCACTATTCATTTTTTTTTGAGTCCTGAGGATTTTCTTACTTCATTATACCTTATAATTTGTATAGGGGAGGGAATCATGAATTTGTAATTGCCCAAAGCGTTCTTCTTGCCTGCTACCCAGATACAGCCGATTTACCAAGACAACAGAACTGTAATAGAGAAAGAATTTAGTAAATACTGAGCCAGCTAAGTGTAAGACTGGAGTTTACTACTCAAATCAGTTTCCCAAAAAAATTGGAAACCAGGGTTTTTAAGGATAATTTGACAGATAGGGGGCTAGAGAATGGGGAATGCTGATTGATTGGGTTGGGGGTGAAATCACAGGGAGTTGAAGCAGGGTCTTCTTGGTCTCCTCAGTTTCTAGGTGGGATTGCAGAAGTACTTGAACCAGTTTACTGGTCTGAATGGCACCAGCTGGTACATTAGAAAGCAGAGTCTGAAAAACAACTTGAACACCAATCTAGGTTTTACAATAGTGATGTTACCCAGTGGGAACAACTGGGGAGGTTAGGAATCTGTGGTCTCTGGCTTCATGACTTCTGAGCAATAATTTCTCTTCTTGTGGTAAATTCGCTAGGCACTTTAGGCCCCAAGTAAGTAGGAGATTTGTTTGGGAGATTTGTCATCTTTGTTTAAAAGTTAAACTATAAACTAAGGATCCCCCGTAGTTAGCTCAGCCATGCCAGGAATGAACAAGGGTAGCTTGGAGGTTAAAAGAAAGATGGAGATGGACAGGTCATATTTCCTTCACTGCCATAATTTTTCTGTCTCAGTTTTTTCTCACTGTCATAATTTTTGCAAAGGGTGTTTCAGCTTCCCTGCACACTCCTAGATTTTTTAGATGGGCCAAGGTAATTCTATGGGCTATCATAAGACAGATTAAAAGGATAATTTAGAAACCATTTTAGTTATGTGCATAACTATGTGCAAGGCAATCTCACAAAAATATGAGATTCAAAGAAGGGCCAGAAAATTGAACCTTATATAGCATCCTGAGTTACAGAAAGAAATAGGGGATTGGGACTTCTTTGGTTGTGGAGGAAGGGCTGAGCCAAATTATGGGCCAGTGAGGGCAGGAAATGTATGGTGAATAAACATTAACTTATTATGCAGATAAAAGCCTCTCAGGCGATAAAACTTGTGTTACAGTAGCTCTCTTCCTGGTATAGATAGTTTTACTAATGTAAATTTCCTTTATAGATATGTTTCCTTTACAAATGGGAGGTTTTTAAGAGCTACTCCTGTGTCTGCACTTTCTCAAAATAACCAACTCCAAATAATCAATATGCCAGAGAGGTATATTTTGGAGTGGCATATTCTAGTTTCCTGAAGTCATAGCTTGGGCTGGTGTGTCCTGAGCCCCAATATGTGTATTTAGAAATACATTCTTTATATTATATCTAGCATCTAGAAATTTTGAAGGGAATAGTTTCTTTGTTTTGTTTTGTTTTTTAATCTGCTTTGCTATTTTCCCAGAAGTGGAAATCTGCTAACATAGTATCATAAAGTCAGAGCTGGCAGGTAATTGCTTTGTCTCTGTTGATTACCAGCTTCTAACTCTTATCCATTGTTATTCTCATTGAAAGGATTTATCCCTAAATGACCTTTTGTTGCACTTTTCATGACACTTTGTGCATTTGGTAGATGAGAATTAGCAAAATCATTCCATGTTATCTGAAGGGCAGGAGTGGGGATAGGGGCTAAATCCAGACCATCACATCATGAGAAAATATTATGAGCATTTCTATGGAATTAGTAGTTTAATTAAACAGAGGCCCAAAATCTATAAACAATATGGTAGACACTGAACAGAAGCAGGAAAATCAGCTAAACTAGAGAAAAGGCTCTACACAGATTTCATTATGGAAAAAGCTGCCTTTTGTATTAGTCTTTTCACATCTTCACATGTATTTTTAATATTGTCAAAAATTCACAACTAAGAAAGTTAGATAATGAAAACCTGAAGCGCTTAAAACACTTAGAAAAAGAGTATCAAGCATGTTTTGTGCTGCCATAAATTTCTTTATGATATTTTATGATTGAGATAATGAGATATAAATTTATTTAATAAACCAAAAGCATATTAGACAGAAAAAAAAATTATTCCACTGGATTCTGTTGATGATTTGGGACTCAGAAAACAGCCTCAGAGTGAAGGCTGCAGAAACAGACTCAAAGGCAGTTTCTCTCTGACCTTCTGTGCCTTCCTTTCTCTCATCCCTCACTTTTCTGCACTGCAAGCCATAGGATCTAGAATCCTTCTCTCCACTGGGAGTCATGGAAACCAAAACCCCTTTTCTCCAAAGCCAGCCATAAAATCTAAAAATGTTACTCTAACTTTCCCCCTTCTTTCTATGTAAGAACTGGCCAAGAAAGAAATTATCTATCTTTTTTTATTGTAGGCAATCAGACCCTCATTCCAGAGAGGGCCATTTCCCATACCTGGAAAGAAGGAAGGAAAGCTGCACAAGAGACCAAGAAGAACCTGAACAGACAGGTCTTGCTACGTTTCCCCACTCAGTCCATTTTCAGTAGCTCCTACCCTTTTTGCCCAATCACATTTCTACATGGCCATCCCTGCTTTATCAAACCAAAGCATGAAGTCAGATTGTTTCCCCTGTTTCTTCAGGCTTCTTTCTGAAGGCTCCTATGCCACATAAAATTATAATTAAATAAAGTTGTTATGTTTTTTCTTGCTACCCTGCCTTTTGTTGTAGAAATGGAGGTTGCGACCCTGATGATAATGCTGATCATGCTTGCGTTATGGGACAGAATATTTAACTCTTAGATTTCTTGTTAACTCAGAGACAAAGATGAAAATTTTTCTACTGTTATTATGACATAAGGAAAAGGAATAGATACATTGAAATGGTAATGCTTCATGTGATTCTTGTATTTCTGCATCCGCATATTATGTTCTAATAATATGAGGCCAACGTTCCTGTAATCATGATTATAGTGGATTAAATTGTGTCCCTCCAAAATATATGTTGAAGCCTTAAACACTCATTCTTTTGAATTTTATTTAGAAATAGGGTCTTTCAGATGTAACCAAGTTAAAATCAGATCCTTACACGAGGTGCGAATCCAAAATAACTGTTATCCTTATAAGGAGAGGAGGCACAGACAGAGGCACACAGGGAGAATGCCACGTGATAATGAGGGCAAAGAGTGGAATGATGTGTCTAAGAAAATGATGTGGAGCCAGTTCTCCCTCAGGTCTTCAGAGAGAAATGGCCCTACCAACAATTTCATTTCAGACTTCAAGCCTCTAAGACTTATGGGAGAATACATTTCTGTTGTTTTAAGCCAATCAGTTTGCATACTTTGTTTTAAGCAACTCAGTTTGTGTACAACTGCATACAGATTAGGCACTGTGGAAAGGAAGATTAATAAACTCAAATCCAAAGTAAAAGACTGGAAAAAATTTCTAAATGAGGAAAAGGAGAAAGCAGAGAAAAGGGATGAGGAGGGACTATCAGTCAGTGATCTATGGGATAACTTTAAGTAAACTGGTGTATGTGTAACTGGAGTCTGTGACAGAGGAGAGAGGAGGAGGAACAGATTGCATGCTAATTTGAACATCTATTTTAGTTATGGGTCAGTGTTATTTGTATGACTTTTCTCCTCTTGTGGGTGATAGTTTCCAGCTTCCTTTTATGCTGTAATTTTTTTTATATCTTTGTAAGTGTTTTTAATTGGATGACAGGCATTGTGAATTTTACTATGTTGAGTGCTGTGTATTTTTGTTTTTCCTAAGTATTCTTAGGCTTTTTTTTTCTGAGTTGCAATTAAGTTACTTGAAAATTATGTGATCATGCTGGCTCTTGCTTTTAAGATTAAGATTTTTTTCAGGTGAGACCAGAGCTGTGTTCAGTCTAAGGCTCATGATTTCCTACATCTGAGACAGGAACCTAAGGAACCTACTGCGTATTCTCTTCCAGTTCCCAAAGAATCCTGGAGTTTTCTAGTAAGTCTGGTGAAAACAGGTACTATTCTTTGCCATGTGTGAGCTCTAGGCGCTGCTGTTTCTCTTTGTAAGTTATTTATCTGGCCTCAGCCGGATTCCCCAGACACTTGCACTAATCAACAGTGCTGAGTGGAATACCAGATGCGTGCCCTCTGCAGATCTTCAGGTCACTCTCTGTAAACCTCCTCCTCATTTTGTACTTTGTCCTGAGAACTTTAGCTACTGTAGTCTCCTCGGGCTGTCAGTTCTAAGGCATTAAGACATCAATTTATGGCAACCTTAGGATTCACCTTGTTTCCCAGTTCAAGGGGATGACTGTTTTTTGTTGTCTGATATACAGTGCTTGCAAAATGTTATTCTATAATTATTTTTCTGGTTATTTCAAGTGGGATAGTGAATCCAGTCCGTATTACTCCATTTTGAAAGGTACTGGAATGTTCCCTCCTGCATTAATTTTAATTATTTTCTTTCCAATAAGCCAGAGAGTACTTAAGACAGAAGATAGAAAATGTTTAACAAAATTTACTTTTTAGAAATAACTGTTAAAAAGAGGGAAGACAAAGGAGGTCTAGGATAGATAGAAGCTTTATTGAAACATGAGTTTTGTTTTCTGAAAAATGTCTCTTTATTTTCAATTTGTCTTACTGGCATTAACATTGAAAGAGAAGACCAAGGATAGCCATCATAATTTCCCCAAATCTGATATGAAGTCAAGGTAACAGGAAGAAGTGTTACTTATGAAAATATCAGAAATGTTAGACATGAAAACATTATAAATAAACTCAGTCCCAAGAGGCTTTTTACTCATGCTATTTTCTTAAGTTTTGTTTATACTAAATTTTCCATCTCCAAATTCCGCTCAATGGTATAAGATTAGTTTAAGTCCTACCCTTACAAGAAAGCCTTCCAAACAGCTCTAGGCTTTTAAAAATTGTAGAATTTATGACATAAAAAACAAATTTAGTGGTTTATGATATTCTATTATGCTTTATTAATTTCATTATATTTTAAAATCTTGTGATAACAGAATTAATATCCCTTTTCATGTTTCTAGATGTCTGCATACATTTTTTACCTTACTGTTCATTTTTTTTTTATAGTTCTTGACTTACACTAGGTTACTGAGTATTTTATCTTAATCATGATGTTTTATTTGTTACAAACAGTTTAGTTTATGTAATAACTGTTTACTTCAGGTTTTAAATTCCACACTGTCTTCATAGGTTAGGTGTAGGCAAGGGAAATAACTTGTTTTTATTCTGTTGTTTTAAATGTGTTTCTTTTAAATAAAGGATGTAGTTTTATTTTAAATAAAGCCAGTAGTTTATACAAACACAGTAAAGAAGGTTAATAAGATACATTTAACTAAAGTTTTTTGGATGTATCCAATAACCAGCAAAAAGAAAGAGAAGCAAAAGGAGAATGTCAAGTGTTACAGCAAGGAATAAGATAGGAGCTGATATATTGAATCAAACTTTAGAAACAAACTGAAATCTGAACTAAAACTGAGATATACTGGGAGAGCATGAAGAAAGGCAAAGAAAGTTTTCTTAATCTATCCAACTGTTTAGTCCATTAGATAATTTCATGAGTGCTGTGTGACACGGATCAAAGTTTTTCTCCCAAAGTAAATATCTAATAGAGTCAGCATCTTTTAATGAAAAGATCTTCTTTTCTCTTATGGTATTGTATTAGTAGTACCCTTGTCATTAAGCTGGTGACCATTTATATGAAAGTCTGTTTCTGGTTTCTACTCTGTTACATTTGTCTGTCCTCAAAATGTTATTTTTATATGTCCTTAAATTAGATATTGCTAATCTCCACAAAAGAAAAACTCCTATTATTTGACTAGGCTTTAATTGAATCTGTAGATCAATTTCAGAGAATTGATATTTATTGCACTAGTGAATTTGAAGTTTCCATTTTGTGACTATGGTTTGTTACTTCTTGTTGTTATTTCTATTATTATTATTATTATTATTATTATTTTGAGACAAAATCTCTCTGTCACCCAGGCTGGAGTGCTGTGGCACCATCTTGGCTCACTGCAACCTCCGCCTCCTAGGTTCAAGCAATTCCCCTGCGTCAGCCTCCCAAGTAGCTGGAACCACAGACATGCACCACCGTTAGTGGCTAATTTTTTTGTATTTTCAGTAGAGATGGGGTTTCACCATGTTGTCTAGGCTGGTCTCAAACTCCTAACCTCAGGTGATCTGCCCACCTCGGCCTCCCAAAGTGCCAAGATCACACACATGAGCCACCGTAATGGGCTGGTTTATAAGTTTTTAATTTAAGTTTTTGCTTTTTCTCCACAATGATTTGTAATTTCTTGTATGGAAGTACTTTTTATGTAACTACCAGAATGACTTCCAATTTTTATAATTATCATCCACTGTCATTACTGCTGGCTTATTCAGTTTTTCTCCTTTTAATTATGTTGTTTTATACTGAATTTTTAAAAACCATTTACATAAACCCAGTAAGTTCCCCTGTGACTCTTCCCAATCTCGACCTCTACAACCAGATAAAATATTTTTTAAATTTCTGTCATCATATAATAGTTTTGTCTGCTCATGAACCTCATACAAATAGAAACATATGTACTCTGGCGTTTCTGCTTCCTCATTCACTTACTATTTTTGAGAATCAGTCGTGTTGTTGCATATATAATTTTTTTCCTTTTTACTACTGAGTAATATTTTGTTTGAATACATTATAATTTGTTTATTCATTCTCTTACTGATTAATATTTGGTTTACTTACAGTTTTTTAATACCTAGGAATAGAACATATTTGAGCATTCCTTTATAAGTCTTCTTTTTTTAAAACCATTTAATGAACATTTATTTATTGTTACCCTTCGCTAGTCATTGTATCAGACATGGGTGATACTGAGATAAGAAAGCCTCTGTTCTTTAGGAACTCCCCCCTCTCTCTTTTTTTTTTCTTTTATTATACTTTAATTTCCGGGATACATGTGCAGAACGTGCAGGTTTGTTACATAGGTATACACGTGCCATGGTGGTTTGCTGCATCCATCAACCCATCATCTATATTAGGTATTCCTCCTAATGCTATCCCCCACCAGTCCCCGACTCCTTGATAGGCCCCGGGTGTGTGATGTTCCCCTCCCTATATCCATGTCATTGTTCAACTCCCACTTCTGAGTGAGAACATGCGGTGTTTGGTTTTCTGTTCCTGTATTAGCTTGCTGAGAATGATGGTTTTCAGCTTCATCCATGTCCCTGCAAAGGAGATGAACTCATCCTTTTTTATGACTGCATAGTATTCCATGGTGTATATGTACAGCATTTTCTTTATCCAGTCTATCATTGATGGGCATTTGGGTTGGTTCCAAGTCTTTGCTATTGTAAATAGTGGTGCAATAAACATACATGTGCATGTGTCTTCATAGTAGAATGATTTTTAATACTTTGGGTATATACTCAGTAATGGGATTGCTGGGTCAAATGGTATTTCTGGTTCTAGATCCTTGAGGAATTACCACACTGTCTTCCACAATGGTTGAACTAATTTGCACTCCCACCAACAGTCTGAAAGTATTCCTATTTCTCAACACCCTCGCCAGCATCTGTTCTTTCCTGACTTTTAATGATAGCCATTCTAACTGACATGAGATGGTATCTCATTGTGGTTTAGATTTGCATTTCTCTAATGATCAGTGATGATGAGCTTTTTTTTCATATGTTTGTTGTCCACATAAATGTCTTCTTTTGAGAAGTGTCTGTTGATATCCTTTGCCCACTTTTTGATGGGGTCATTTCTTTTTTTTTCCTTGTGAATTTCTTTAAGTTGCCTGTAAATTCTGGATATTAGCCCTTTGTCAGATGGATAGAATGCAAAAATTTTCTCCCATTTTTTTATGTTGCTTGTTCACTCTGATAATAGTTTCTTTTGCTATGCAGAAGCTCTTTAGTTTAATTAGATCCCATTTGTCAATTTTGATTTTTGTCGCCATTGCTTTTGGTGTTTTCGTCATGAAATCTTTGCCCATGCCTATGTACTGAATGGTATTGTCTAGGTTTTCTTCTAGGGTTTTTATGGTTTTAGGTCTTATGTTGAAGTCTTTAATCCATCTTGAGTTAATTTTTATATAAGGCATAAGGAAGGGATCCAGTTTCAGTTTTTTGCATATGGCTAGCCAGTTTTCCCAACACCATTTATTAAGTAGGGAATCCTTTCCCCATTGCTTGTTTTTGTCAGGTGTGTCAAAGATCAGATGGTTGTACATGTGTGGCATTATTTGTGAGGCCTCTGTTCTTTTCCATTGGTCTAGATCTCTGTTTTGGTATCAGTACCATGCTGTTTTTGTTACTGTAGCCTTGTAGTATAGTTTGAAGTCAGGTAGTGTGATGCCTCCAGCTTTGTTCTTTTTGCTTAGGGTTGTCTTGGCTATATGGGCTCTTTTTTGGTTCCATATGAAATTTAAAGTAGTTTTTTTCTAATTCTGGGAAGAAAGTCAATGGTAGCTTGATGGAGATAGCATTGAATCTATAAATTACTTTGGGCAGTATGGCCATTTTCATGATATTGATTCTTCCTATCCATGAGCATGACCGTTTGTTTGTGTCCTCGCTTATTTCTTTGAGGAGTGGTTTGTAGTTCTCCTTGAAGATGTTCTTCACATCCCTTGTAAGTTGTATTCCTAGTAATTTTATTATCTTTGTAGCAATTTTGAATGGGAGTTCACTCATCATTTGGCTCTTTGTCTACTATTGGTGTATAGGAATGCTTTTGATTTTTGCACATTGATTTTGTATCCTGAGACTTTGCTGATGCTGTTTATCATCTCAAGGAGGTTTTGGATGGAGACGATGTGGTTTTCTAAATATACAATCATGTCATCTTCAAACAGAGACAATTTGACTTCCTCTCTTCCTATTTGAATACATTTTATTTCTTCCTCTTGCCTGATTGCCCTAGCCAGAACTTCCAATACTATGTTGAATAGGAGTTGTGAGAGAGGGCATCCTTGTCTTGTGCCAGTTTTCAAAGGGAATGATTCCAGGTTTCGCCCATTCACTATGATATTGGCTGTGGGTTTGTCATAAATAGCTCTTGTGATTTTGAGATACGTACTATCAATACCTAGTTTATTGAGAGTTTTTAGTATGAAGGGGTGTTGAATTATATCGAAGGCCTTTTCTGCACCTATTAAGATAATCATGTGGTTTTTGTCATTGGTTCTGTTTATGTGATAAATTATGTTTATTGATTTGCATATGTTGAACCAGCCTTGCATCCCAAGTATGAAGACGGCTTGACTGGTGAGTAAGCTTTTTGATGTGCTGCTGGACTTGGTTTGCCAGTATTTTACTGAGGATTTTTGCATCAATGTTCATTGGGGTATTGGCCTGAAATTTTCTTTTTTGTTGTGTCTCTATAAGTCTTCTTGTAGGTACATGTTTTCACTTAATTTTGGTAAATATCTAAGAGTAGAATTGATGGGTCATAGGGTAGTTGTATGTTTATATTTATTAGAAATGCCCAAACAATTTTCCAAAGTGTTTCATTATTTTACATTTCTGTCAGCAATGTATGAGAGTTCACGTGATTCCAAAGTCTTGCCAACACATTTCATCATCAGTCTTTTCATTATGGCCATTTTGCTGAGTATGTAGTGCTGTTCATTGTGGCTTTATTTTGAATTATCCTAGTGATTGTTTGTGATCATCTTTCCATACAATAATTGGCCTCGCATATATCAACTTTTATGAACGTTCTTTTCAAGGATTTTTTAAGAGTTTTATTTTTATTGTTCTTTATCATTATCCTTTTTATCTGATGGAGGATGTACATATGGATATGGACTATCCTTTTTATCTGATGGAGGATGTACATATGGATATGGACATATTTATGGTATTGTAATTGTACCATTGTCATTAAGCTGGTGACCATTTATGTGTAGGTTTGTTTCTGGTTTCTGTGTATATATAGATAGATATATATGATTATGGATTAGATATATATCAATAATATATATGATATTGGATATGTCATATATAGTATACATGATATTGAATATATAATATATATGCTATTACATATAAGATATATAATGATATGTCTATTATATGATATATATGATATATATCCATATATATAAACATATCCGTATATATCATACCTTTTCCAGTCTGTGCCTTACTTTTTCACTTTCTTAACACTTAACTTGGTCCTTTTATTATCCTTTATCTTCTCTTTCTGCATTTTACTTTGAATAATCCTAGATTCATCAGAAGTTGCAAAAAATTTATAGACAGGTCCTCTGTGCCCTTCATCTAGTTTTCTCTGATGATAACCAACTTCATTACCTTAAAATAATATCAAAACCTATAAAAGGACATTTATATTGGTATAATTTACAAAGCCTATCCAGATTTCACCAGTTTTATTTGTACTTGTGTTTGTATACTTTTGCATAATTCCAGCACATGTGTAGACTGATCTAATCACCAACACAATGAAGACACACAGCTGTTCCCTACTTTAAGGTAAAATATGCAATATATTTACATTTTTGACAAACATTGAAATTATTTCAACCCTGGGTAATTCTAGAAATGTAAAACACCTACCTATTACTCAGTTTTGTTCTTATCATAATAATGTAATTTGAACATTTTGAGTTATTTCAAACATTAAGCTAAAAAGTTCACTTCTGAAAATCATACACTTATTGTTTATTTGAGACAGTAAAAGTAAACTATCTTGATGTATCTGTGTTGGTATCACACATGATTCATTTGCTTGACATCTTTTGTCCCAATATTCATAAACATAGCTATTTAAAGGTATAAATGACAACAAAAGTTTTATTAGGTCATACTCATTTTTATTTAACAATGCCAAATGGTATTTCTTTAAATAGAATTGTATTCTATTTAAAAGCATGTATAAGAGTAACTATAATACAAATGGCCGATGGCATAGATAAGTGGAGAAAGAACCAATAGAATAAAAGACCACCATGTTTTTCTTCTCATTCACCAGTCATTTATTGGCCTGATAATGTACTGTTGAAATTAAAAGCTCTCATCTGTGACACATATTAGATCTTCAGAATTCCATTCATTTCCTACCTGAAAAAAAAGAAAGATATGGGATATAGGGCGGATGAAGAAAGAATGTCTGAACTGTAGCAGCTAGCTCTCAATAAGCCCACAAAGAACCAAATAATCTTTTCCAAGATGAACCCTAATCCACTCATATAATATAATATTATCATCTGACAAAAGTGCTTATGATTTCTCACCTTCTTTTTTGACTCATGTAGAACATCACTTACTGGAGATCAAGACCTGTCTTATAAGATCAGGATTCTATAAAGTGGCTTCAGACATGTTAAGCTTAACTTGAGAAGACCAATCTGCTGGTACCAAGTTGTGGATTTCTGTAACAACTCCACAAATCACAAATCCAGATCTAAATTATATTCCTCTGTCATCTGTGAGGCAGTACTGTGCCAAGTTGGATAAAAAGATGGTCTCCACCTACTCTTCTCTTCCCATGGTGTAGGCCAAAGGAAGCCCCATTTCTATACCCAAACCTACAGTTTTATCTTATGTCCACAAGTACTTGTGAGGCTGATTTTGTGAGTTCCAATCCTAATCTTGCTGATCCTTTTTGTTCTGAAAGAATTAGAAATTTACTCTCTCTCAATTTTGGACCCAAGTTGTCAGAATATTCCTCAAATCTTTATCTGATTAAAAAAAACAGACCCAATATAGCTTTTCCTTGTAAAAAGGGAAAAGAATAACACTTCACTTAAATTACTTTGTTAATAAATATATAAACAAAAAAGTTAGTCATCAAGCTATTTTTCATAAATTCTCCTTTCCCTTTCTAGCTATGTAATGCACTATATTTTAAATGTATTACATTAAAATGATGATGAGAAAAAAGAGAATGATTTGTTTTTTCCTTTCCTAAAGATTATTCATCTATGAAAAGCTTAATTTACTTGAAAGTAATAAATCACGTTGGGCTTGTCACAAGCTTTTGGGTTCTTATTTTAATTTATGTCAATTAGAAAAAAGCTGGTCTGTTGGAACTGAAGTTAAATTAATGATACATGTACTTTGATGTCAGATTGAGCTCTGCCTTGGTTTCCTGAGACTTTTAGAGAATGCCCCAAATCTGATATACCTCACCCTGAAGAAGGGTCTGCCTCTAAGGGGTCTTATATAAATAGACCTTTGGGAATGAGTCCAACCAAAAAAAAAAAAAAAAAAAAAAAAAAGGTATAGTGATGAAAGGTCACGCCCAGAAAGTAGCATTGAGTGATTCCAGTAGAAATCATGAGGGACCAAGAATTGTAGTCAGATTTTCCTCTGTTGATTAACTAAACTCTTGGAAACAGCTATTGTAAACCAATCCATTGTTTTCTGGAGGATATTACTTTGTCCACGTCTAATTGCTTCCACGTATTCATCATTGTTCAAAATGTTCCTTTCAAACAGTTACATGGATATCACCTATGACTTTTCCCTGTGAAATTTTAATGATTATTAAGGTATGCCAAGTAGGCAGTCATGGTCTGCTACTACAGACTTCATTTACAGAAGTCATAAATATCTGAACATGCAGAAAGGCAATTTCTGCAGTAGTGTTTTGGAGCACACATTTTGCAGTGACAGAAGATCAGTCTACACTTACCCTCTGCCACATTCATGGCTTATGGATAGCAATCCTAGAGTCATACTTTTCCAAGATCTCCTTTGAGAGTAAAGACTATACCTTCTGTTTCTTTACAATCTGAGTCTCTTGATAGTATTTCTCTTTTGGATGGTATTATGTTCTTACCTAGAATATAAGTTTTGGTTCTCTTTGTAAAATTTGTCCTACCTTATAAATAATTAGGAGCATATTTGATTCCTGTAATACCTACAACTATCTTGCATGTGGCCATTGCTCAATGAGTGTTTATAGTATAAAGAGACAGGATTTGACTCAGAAAGACTGTATTTGAATATTATGGTTGCATAAGGTAGTGGCATAACTTTGGGCAAGTTTATCCAGTTCTTTACTCTTCAGTCCCTACATAAATAAAATGAGGATAATAATTCTAAATTTGGGGGTGAGAATTATAAATAATATTTTATAACATCTAGAACATTATCTGTCACATAGTAAACATCTGAAATGCCACTTGCTTTATTGTTTAATGAATATTGTTAAGGTCATTGCTGAATTACCCTATTATACCTAACTCAGCCTCACAAATGCTATCAACCTACTAGAAGTGTCTTTATATTTAGTTGAACTTGAGTGGTTTGGGAGAGAATAATGTATTTATGATTTGGCTAACTTTATTTGTGCAAGATAAAGTGCCAGCATGTGCTGAACACTAGAAAAATTCAATTCCATGAAACCTTGGGAATACTTCAAATGGACAAATCAACACATAGCCATAGATGGTGTCACTAATTCTCAGATTATCTGCTTCCTTGTATCAAACAACATATTGGGAAAAAACAAAATGCCCAATAAGTTCTCAAAAATAAGTCACTTTTTATCTTATAGTTGGAATCAGCCTAGAATGTCAGATACTATGTCAATTTTAATATTTTAATTTTGAGTTATCAGTTTCCTGAAACGATACCTAAACTTTATGCCTGATAATGCAATGTGATTAAGTGTATAACACTGATTATGTTCCAGACACTGTTATTAAAATAATATTAAGGCATTGTTACTCTGATTCTTTAGAATGATCTGCATTTTGAACACTGTGTTTCATCATCATACCGTATTTCCAATCACTTTTAACTCATTAATTAGTAGAAAATTACATTCTCATAGTTCAATAAATTTCCATTCCATGAATGGGTATGTATCTGATAAAAATAAGGTCTTATGTTAATTAAATAAAATATACGAGAATTTAAAAATATATATATATGCAACTTTAAGGCAACTTTTCAACTGAACAATGACACAAGCCATTAATGAGGACAATCAAAATGTAAAAATAATTGAGCAGTGCTATCATGTTTGCTAAACTGGCAAATGTTGAGGCAGTGATGGTGGCTTTTGACTGTCAACCTGATAGGTTTACATAGAAGAATGCAGAATAATTAAACCTTATAAATGATCTTGATCTACCACATACAACATATCCTGACATTTTATGTCATCTGGAGCTTTGATGATTATGAGGGGACTTCAAAAAGTTTCTGAAAAACTGGAATTAAAAGATACAAATTAAAAGCATAAATTTATTTCTCAGCATAACCTTCATCAAGGTCAAGACACTTTTCTAAGCAATGATACCAACCATTTTGTCCATCCCAGACCTAAGGACCCTGGGAGTTTAATCAAGTCAATGTAGTCTTTTTTTACATTATTAACTGAAAAAAAAAAAAAAAATGGAGAAGCTTTAAAGATTGTCTTAAGATTAGAAACAAAAAGAAGTCAAAAGAGGACAAATCAGAACTATAAGGTGTATGTCTATTGATTTCTCATTGAAACTCTTGCAAAATTGCCCTTGTTTGATGACGGAAAGGAATAGGATTATTGTCGTGATGGAGAAGGCCTCTCTGATGAAGCTTTCTTGGGCATTTCTCTGCTAAAGCTTTGGCTAAGTTCCTCAAAGCATTCTCATAGTAAGCAGATGTTATTATTCTTTGACCCTCCAGGAAGTTAACAGCAAATGTCTTGAATATTTTCCCCAAAATGTTGCCATGACTTTTGCTCTTGACTGGTGGTTTGCTTTTGCTTTGACTGCACTGCTTCCGCCTCTTGGTAGCCATTGCTTTGATTGTGCTTTGTCTTCAGGATCATACTGGTAAATCTATGTTTCATTTCCTGCTACAATTCTTCAAAAAAAAAAAAAAAAAAGCTTCAGGATCTTGATCCCACTTGTTTAAAACTTCAGTTGAAAGTTCTGCTCTTGTTTATAGCCAATCTGAGCACAATGGTTTTTGGCACTTACTAAATGGGAAAGTTTGTTCAGCTTTAATTTTTCATTCAGAATTGTGTACGCTGGAACAATTGAGATGTCTATAGTGTTGGCTATTTGTGTGGTTATTTGTCAGTCCTCTTCAATTAGGGCATAAACAAGATTGATTTGTTCTCAGAAATTGATGCGGGTGGTCTGCTAGTATAGACTTCATTACAGCATCATCTCATCCCTTCTTAAAATGAGTTATCCATTTGTAAGCTGTCATTTTATTTGGAGAATCATACCCATAAACTCCTCATAAAGCATCAATGATCTCACCATTCTTCTACCCAAGCTTCACCATAAAATTGATGTTTGTTTTGCTTCAATTTTAGCAGAATTTATTTTACTCTGATACGAGCTTTTTACAAACTGATGCATTACCCTTCTTAGTTTCTCCACAACCCAAATCTTGTTCAAATATGTTTACAAGTTTATTTTTGGTGCAAAGTATTTTTCAAATCCATGCATAGTTTTTTATTTATAATACACATTGTCCGTAAAATTTAAAAGACTCCCTTCTATATCATTTATATTATTCTCCACAC
Organism: Piliocolobus tephrosceles; assembly: GCF_002776525.5. Lineage (NCBI taxonomy): Eukaryota > Metazoa > Chordata > Mammalia > Primates > Cercopithecidae > Piliocolobus > Piliocolobus tephrosceles. The sequence continues at coordinate 41,170,687 of NC_045448.1, read as the reverse complement.
TGTTTATTATAACACATATTAACAAGGGCTGTGCTTTAGAGCAGAGTTCTCCCACTGCCCCTTGGACCTTCTTTTACTATGCTGACACTGAGTTATCAACCCTTTCCCTCTAAACTTAACTGTTTTGAGGTAAGTGATTCAGAGAAAATTTAAATCCAGCTGTTGACTTTGGTGGACGTCCTAGCTTCATATGCTAACTTGCATACGTTAGCAAAACTGAAACGAACTTTCCATCTTGACAATTGTTCTGTAAGTTATACAACTAATGTCATACAAAGAAGCTTTTTAGGGTATGCTATCTATATGAACTTAAATTTAGTTATACAGTTCAAGCAAAAAAGATGCAGTACTCAAGTATTTCTTTTGGTTCTCATGGGTCCTCTCAAACCAAGTGAAATTTGTTCTTGGATTTGGAAAAGGGCTTTATTTTACAAGAATTGCTATTTCATTCTACTCAGTATTGCTCCATTCACAGAACAGCTGAAAGCAAGAGGATATGTGGGAATTTTTACCAGAACATAATAAACAATATCATTTTCTAGCAAAGTATAGGAAATGGTGCAAGAGGTTCAATCTCTTCAGGTTGCTAAGTGTGGCAGGATGTTTTTGGAAGGTGACACATTCACAGTGCACTATGTAACCTGATGAAAAGGTAGAAACTCATAACAATGAATATGAAAACAATAACAACAACAACAACAATCACAAAATCAAGCTTTACTATGCCCTTGCTTTGATAGAGAAACACGGATGAAAAACAGAGAAATTGGCCGGGCGCGGTGGCTCAAGCCTGTAATCCCAGCACTTTGGGAGGCCGAGACGGGTGGATCACGATGTCAGGAGATCGAGACCATCCTGGCTAACAGGGTGAAACCCCGTCTCTACTAAAAAATATACAAAAAACTAGCCGGGCGAGGTGGCGGGCACCTGTAGTCCCAGCTACTCGGGAGGCTGAGGCAGGAGAATGGTGTAAACCCGGGAGGCAGAGCTTGCAGTGAGCTGAGATTCGGCCACTGCACTCCAGCCCAGGCAACAGAGCGAGACTCAGTCTCAAACAAACAAACAAACAAACAAACAAACAAACAAACAAAAAAAAAACAGAGAAATCAGAGTTCAGATGTGACAGCAAATCTAAGGATACTTTAAGCATTAATTTTTAAAATTTTAGATTATTTCATTCTAACTAAAGGCAGCATTAAGTAATCTTATGCTCTAAACTGACTGCAACAGTGATAGAATGATTAAGACTAAGAGAGCTTATTTGGGGTGTGGGTTGGGTCAGGGTTGCAAGGATTTTTGGCAAGGTACAGTTAGCAAAAGTATATCAATAGGATAGGGATGAAGGTTATGGTTGAAATTAGAGCAGCGTTTGAGGTCAGAACTAACATTTACTTGGAAATAATATAAACTTTGTTGTCAAAGAAATATGATTCCCATTAAAAAAGAGAATAGTTAAAAATGCAATTAAGAAGGAAATGACATCAAATGAAAAGTGAATATTCTGCTGAGCAAACTTGCAGAGGAATATACAATCATGAATGGTAAATACAAAAACTTGGTAACAAACTCACCTTGCCTAAAGAAGAACCACGGATTAGGATATATGGACTTTAATACTACTTTGGATACTAACAAATAATGTACACATTAGGAAAGCCAACTTACTGCCTTTGAATGGAAACAATGTATGTTAGTCTAACAATGTCTTCTCATTTCATTGAAAAAATGTTAAGTAATCAAATACTAATTGTATGTCCAGGGCTATATGCTAAATTCTTCGATTAAGTAGTGTTTGTGGAGGACTCATGGGAACAAGGAAATAAGAAATCAAAATTACTGAGCTTGTCAAATAGTTGGGGAGCACAAAACACAGAAAGTACAATTGAACACAAGTAAGATGATGCTCATGCCTAGTGTTACAAAACTAATCTTTCTGTATCTAAGGAGAGGTTTTAAGATGGGATAAAACAATACTCTTCTAAATCAGAGATGTTAAACATATATCTGGTAGTGAACTTGGGCTCAAAAAGATCTGGTCTTACTTATCTCCAACATCTGTGAGGTTGGTCAGTCATTTGCCTCCCTAGGCTTTCATTTTTGTAGTTTAATGTGTTAATACACTTTAAACACTTAGCACAATGCCTGGGACCTAATAAACATTAAATAAATGACAATGTTTAAGTTTACTAATATGTTTACAAGGTTAAAAATAGAATAAAAGAGGCAATATGACCATCTTACATTTTTAAACTATTGGATTCTTTCACTCTTTCACCTTGCTTGATCCAAAGGATACATACTGTTAAAAAAAAAAAGTCACAAGGAAAGTAGTAAAAGATTAAACTTACCTGCCATATATCCACATAAAAATTTATGATTTTCAGTTAACAACTGGATCTATTGTAGCTGGTGCATGTTGTATGAAAATTTATTACCCAAAGCTATAATTGAACAAATTAATATTTTTGTTTCATCTTATTTTGATAAAATAACTATGCACAAGGGAAAATGCTACCCATATAAACATCTCACTTTTATGTGTTGTCAATTATTCTGCACTCATTTCTAAGAAGCTATAAAATTAACACAGGTATTATAAAACTGTATGAATTATTTAACACCAATTTAACACTCTGATTATTTATATATTTTTATCTTTATGTTTTGCTTACATTTCATTTGTTTAGTCTTTCTCTCTATCTTTTCCCCCAAATCTTTGTTTTTCAGAAAGCAAAGTTTCTATTTCATCCACTGACATGATTAGGTTAAGATATGGGGGATTCAGTGAGTGCTTAAAACTACTCTTGTAAAAATCAATGTCACACACACATTGATTTCACTGAACAGGTAAGAAGTCTGCCAAGACATCCTTCCCTTCTCACTCATAATATCAAGGGAATCAGGAAAGGCTGTAGGAACATACGTGTCAACACTGTGAGTCAGGCACTCAATACTCAAGGTCAGCCCAGTTGATCACAATATTTTGGTTTATTATAAGGATCTAACCCCTCTCATCCTATTTACTACAAGTCTTCACGTGATTTCAGAGGCAACTGTCCTCCTCTACTCTGATTAGTTTATCTGTATTTCTTTCAGAACTCTCTACTCAATTGAAGAGGGTCTTTTGCAAAATGAAGAGCTGCTAGTGCACTGCTTATCACTTATCCATTTGATCTTGACCCCTTTTTGGAGGAATCATTTAATGAATCTTGTTCTCCACTTGTTATTTTCCACATACCAATGACAAGTATAGGATAAAGGCTGAGAACAAAGATTTTAGAAACCTAGAGAACAGATTTAGATACCAAGCTATCCCATTTAATAGCTGTAAAATCGTTTTAAAAATATCTTTATCTCCTGCAGTTATTGTAGATATTGGATTTTATACCATGTATATAAAACTCTTAGCACAATGCTTTGTGCATGGAAAACAATCAAATGCCAGTAATGGATGACAACAAGGATGTTGACTGTGATGATAAGGAAGATGATGGTGAAGATAATGGAGGTAACATTTGTTTAGAACTCTGGATATTTGAGAGCAAATAATATATAATATGGCCAATGCAAATTGTATATAATATAAATATATATCTATACCCATATATGTACACCCATATATACTTTAAATAAATGTATATATACTTTATATATATATACTTTAAATATATATATTTATGTTTGCTTTGTTATGACAAAAAATGTAGCAATGAATGAAAGGGCTACACTAATTCATGGTTTCATACATTCAGATATTACAATTGTCAGCAAATATTTTCTTAAAAGGTCAGATATTAAATACTTTTTACTTTGCAGGCCATATGGTCTCTGTCACCAGGAACTCAAATCTGCCACTGCAGCATAAAAGCAGTCATGGAGAATACATAAATGAATGGGATGGGTATGGTTCTGTTTCAAGTAAACTTTACAGAAAAGTGGCCAGTACATGTTTGCTGAATCCTGAAATAGACTATTATATGCTTATTTGGTACTTCTGAAGTTAATATAAATGTTATAAATTTGATATCAAGTGTCTGAGATATATAGCATTTTAATGCACTACCACCATTTAATTATAATTAAGTACATGTACATGTCTTATTTGTTTACATATTTATTTATCCAAAAAATACTTATAAAGTGACAATCAAGTCCCAAATGCTAAATCTTGTGCCAAGATAACAAAGAAGAATAAGGCAAAATCTCTTTCCAAAATGGAGCAAAAATTCGTTCTTTATATATACATACCTACTATGTCCCCATAAAAATTAAAAAAAATTAAAAGTTAACAAGTTTAAAGAGATATAATATTTGTATTCACATGCAAAGTGAGTAGGATGAGCATTATGGATCCGTAAAATAAATAGGCTCTCAAAGTCCTCAGCTGTGGTAGATTGCAATAATTGTCACAATATTTGGCAGTTCCCCAATCAAAAGGCAGAGTTGATTTCCCACCCCTTGAATCAAGTCATGTGATTTGCTCAGAAAACAGCACATTGACAACTGTAATGAAAGCAGACTTGGAAACGTTCTTACGCAGGGGCTCCTGAACTTTCTGGCTGCTATTCAGGATGCAGAAAGCATCCTGTGAAGAAGTCCTGGACAGCCTGCTGAAGAATAAGAGATCATGTGGAACAGAAATTAGACAGCACAGCTGAGACTCCCTAGATTAATCAGTCTGCTAACAACAGATGTAAGAGTTAGACCATCTTAAGTCATTCAATCCCAGTTTAGACTCTTATTAACCATAAATATCAGTTGAGCTGGCACAGACCAGATAAATGGGACAGCTGACATGTAGAACCATGAGACTATTTTTTCTTATTATTGACTTGTGTCATAATTTGTTAGGCATCCAAAGCTAACTGAAATAATAGCTACAGTTCTATCACTTGGAACACATATATAATACATTGGCATATTCACATGTATGTTTATGTGTGTGTGTGTGCAAGCATGTGTGGTATACATATTTATATAACAAGCACACTCACAGTCTATATAATTTTATACCTTTTTAATGTATATCTCAGTTGTATAACTAAATTGAGATATTTTGTAAAGAATGCCAATTAATGTAACATTGTATTGACATCCTTTAATTGACATTCTTCAGCTACTGAGAGAAAGTTTCTTTTAAAAGGGATAAAAAAGGAATGAAGAAACAGGCACTGCAATGAACTTTTGCCCAAAATTAAAATGTGTAACATTTAAAAATATGCCATGTACCATATGCCACATTGGCTTATATTACTACAGTAATTCATAACATTTCTGGGTGGCAGCAAAACTTAGTAGTCTGTACAATATGGTCTTCACTTCACTGGCATTTGTCATTGCTTGATATTATATTACTAACTGTTAGTAAAGAGATGAAATTTCTGACCATTTGGAGGGCCATTAATTCCTATATCTCATAACAGTTCTTATGGTAAGTACTAATGATGCTCAAGGTACTGCATAGGTAATGTTCTTATAAGATATGAACAATTCTTCTTTTCCTACACATAGAAAAAGGAAACACAAGGCACATCTTCACTTGGCAATAAATGTTAATTCTGGAGCTCTTGCAGGCCCAACTAACATTCTATCCCAGAATAGAATCACAGATAAAAGACAAGGTGCTCATCTGCATAAGAACTCCACAGTATGTAGGAGCTCGTAGACTCCTACAGGGCATGATTTTCCTCCACTGCCCCATCTGATTCCCAAAATGAGACTTTCTTTCTTTACTGCATTCACATGTGAGTCCAGATTATCCTAAGATTACTCCCTAAGGGGTGCATACATTCTTTTTGGTGGCCCTCCATTTTACTGTTGTTCTTAGAAGGGTAGTAGATGTGTGCCAATGGGAATGAGGAGATGTAGATGGTTTACAATAATGGGATACTTCACAACTTTCTGTCACTTGTTTAAAAAGTAAATAACACCCAAATGATTCTGACAGAGACACAATGCTCTACTCCAAAACTGGCAGACCTTCGAATGTGAGGGACCAAAATATTTTAAGTGTTTTTCTAGTATAACTACTTTGTCAGTTATCCTCAGAAAAACAAAACAAAACAAAACAAACTTCACCACAGCTTAGAGTCTTAAAATTTCTAACTATTCTTTCTTATGATTCTGTCAGTTGGCTGGGTGGTTTCTTGCTATATTCACATGGACACACATAGCTGCATTCATGTGGAGAATCAACTGGATTGGAAGGTCCAAGATAGCCTCACTCACATACTACTAGGCTATATTGACTTCCCCGTATGTTAATTTCAGGGCAATGTTCCAAGCAGGTGAGGGAGAAGGCTGCCAAGATGTCTTAAAACCTATGCTCCATAACTCATACACCATTACTAAATGCCACATTATTCTAGTGGTCGAAATGAGTGACATGGACAGCCCAGATCTAAGAGGGTAGGGAAATAGACTCACTCTTCAGATGGGAGATGTGGTAAAGCATAGTTGCAAAGGGACATGTATACTCGAATGGGAGGAATTTGTGGCCATTAAGGAATCGATGACTGTCAACTTTATGGCATAACCATAAAAAACACTGCTTAATTTGGAATGAAGATCAAATATCATTCTGGATTATGTTTGCTATCATTCCAGGATAGTTCAGGATAGTATTTCTCAATAAGTGTTCTAAGGAGTGCAATATTTAAAGATATTCACAGAATATGCAGTATTTGGTTTTCTGTTCTTGTGATAGATGAGAATGATGGTTTCCAGCTGCATCCATGTCCCTACAAAGGACACGAACTCATACTTTTTTAAGGCTGCATAGTATTCCATGGTGTATATGTGCCACATTTTCTTAATCCAGTCTGTCACTGATGGACATTTGGGTTGGTTCCAAGTCTTTGCTATTGTGAATAGTGCCACAATAAACATGCGTGTGCATGTGTCTTTATAGCAGCATGATTTATAATCCTTTGGGTATATACCCAGCAATGGGATGGCTGAGTCAAATGATATTTCTAGTTCTAGATCCTTGAGGAATCGCCACACTGTCTTCCACAATGGTTGACTAGTTTGCAGGCCCACCAATGATGTAAAAGTGTTCCTATTTCTCCACATCCTCCCCAGCTCCTGTTGTTTCCTGACTTTTTACATATGTAACAAACCTGCATGTTGTGCACATGTGTCCTAGAACATAAAGTATAATAAAAAAAATTGACAATAAAAAAAGAAAATTAAGAAGGAAAAAAAAAGATATTCACAGGAAAGTTACAAAATGTGCCTCAATGAGGTTGAGATAAGCTGCATGTTATATTCCACCCAGAGATTATAGACATTAACAAAACAAAGGTTCTAAATTAAAGGCTAGAAAAGGGAAACTATTGAACTTTGCTTAACTCAGTATTTGAGAAGTGACACTTGTTACTAGCCGTTACCCTTTAAGAATTCTAGCTGAAAGAGTATTCTGGTTTGAAAAATGTTGGGATAAATGAACAGGAAATCCTCACGCAAATTGATAAACAATGAGCACAATTACTATCTCCCTGGTCAGTAATGGAAAAATAATCAAGTGCTGATAATTATAGGCATAACAATAAATTAATTATACAAAGTACACATTTTCTACTGATTCCTGCCAGAGTGGGAACATCCTCCCCCTGCTTTTGTTTCATCACCTGGTTGTGATATTTGGATAAAGTAACTGAAGAGGATTCAATGAGTTAAAAGACCCTGTTATACTAATTCACCTCAAACCAACTTTGTGGCAGTATGTATAGCAATTGGTAGTGCCAAAGTCTTCTAAATTATTTAAAAATTTGATCTATATGTGGAAGAGACATTTTTCCTCTGCTATATTCCCCATAGGCTTTTCTAAAGTGTTCACATTCACAGTAAATTAGAAGTTTACCTAGAAAGGTTTGTAATTCATCAAAGTAATAAATTTTCTCATGCCACTTTTCAAAGCAATGTCACAGTTAACCATTGTTTCCATTTTTCACAGATAAAATACCTCAGATAAAAAATAAATGTGAGTTTAGCAATGGAGTAACTTGGCTAGGGTAGATGGCATCTACAATGCTATTGAAATACGAGTACACATTGATGACTGCTCAGTCTTCCATAAATGTAAGAAATAAGTGCTTATAATTACATCTTGCATTTTGCATCTGTATTATTAATAGCTACACAGTACCATATTGTACAATAATATAACATAAAATGGGTGCAAGTCCTCATTTTTTTTCTTTTAATTGGGAAGAATAATTTTTTGGAGAAAGATCGTATTGCCTTTAATAGGTGTCATCAATTTGAGATCTTTTGTAATCCAGGCACACTGTATAAGATTTAATTTTTCTACTGAATAAAATAAGATTTATGAGATTGTTGATAAGGTAAAATAAAGTCTGGTACCTTCGCATTGTACAGGATCCAAATTGTAGTTAGAATGTAATTGAGGGACTCTGAAGTAGAAAGGCACCAGTTCATCTACAGATGAGGTTAGATAATTTTTGTTATCTTCTCTTTTTTTCTAGATTGATGTTCTATTGTCCTTTTTATTTGAAACCATGTAAAACAACAGAAGAATACCAACTTAGCCTGTGAATGTGATACAAATCATATGGTATTAGAACAAATATTTTCCATTGAAAAAGTGTATTTTCAGGAAACTTAAATGAGAAAATTGTAGTAAACTAATATCATGTTTTGGTCAATACTAATGACTAAGAAGGAAGTAAAAAACCCAGGAACATAAATTACACTCCTGACCACCAGAAAGTGACTGAAACCTATTTGTCTCCACCTCTCCATCTGGAAAAAAAAAAATATGAAACTGTGATTTTTAGACACTGGAGAAAGGTCAGTATAGGATTGTGATCCTCAAGAGAAGGGAAAAAAATGAGATTATCCCTTTGATTGCCTTATCTTGTACTTTCAGGGCAGTTCCTTGGTCGCAGAACAAGGAGACAAAAAATTGAAAAGTAGGGAGAACAAAAGCAGCTGCAGAGGTGGGAGCTGTGTGGAGGTGAGAGCCACACGCAGAGAGAAATTCCAGAGGTCTGCACAGGGTTCCTTATGCCTGCAACTGAGTTCTGATTAGCAAACATGTTTGAGACTGAGAAAAAAGCCACTTGATAGGAACAGGTAAAATAATCTCAGGAGCTCACATAAAGCCAAGAATAGTTTCTTCTCTAACAGTGAACATGGGCAAATCTTATAATATAATACTTGGAGTCCTAGGTACAGTAAATAAATGCTGTTGCTGGTACTTTTTCCTACTCTTCCTTGTGAGAACAGATTAAAATGCTGGGCATTATATATTAAATAAAAATAAGAAGCCTCTGAAAAGTGAAGAGAAGAAGGCAGGCTGGTCAAAGACCTCAGGATCTAAGGAATGATATAGTGGTAATTTACTCTGAGTTTTCTTCTTTTGGCATCATAGATCCTGGGCTGAGTGCTGGAGAAGCCAGCACCCTGGAAACATCGATGGACACAGACAAAACAAAGCCCCAACAGAAACCTGTTCTATTCACTTAAGAGACCAGAAAAGGGACATCCTATTAGGACAGATAATAACTATTCTACTCCAGCCACAAACCACAGAAAAACTATGACCCCATCCCCATCTCTCCCAGTAAAGGCTGAATGGAGAGTCTAGACTTCTACCTTCATCAGGATATAACAATGTGCTGCAACACTCTGCTGGGATGTTGTCAGAGAAGGCTGCATAGGGAGCTGGGATATCTGTTGTTCAGCAGGTGGTAAGCCCTCTCCTTCCTGATGTTAATGGAGACCATAGAGGGAGCCTGGACATCCACACCATATGGTGGTGGAAGCATCCCATTGTCTCCCTGCTAGGGGGGTGTAAAAAAGAGGCTGGTGGAGATTCAGTAATGAATCCTAGCAGTAATGAGGCCATCACCCTACAATGTCAGCATAGGTCATATGAGTGTAAGCCCCAGGGTATCAATGCATAACTAGAGGGAATCTGTATTTCCACATTTTTTAAACATATGGCAGAAATGAGAGGGCATCCGCTTCCCTTGCTGGAGTGGTGTCACAGGAGAAATTAAATAAAGCACAATATTTAAATAAGATCCAGAGTCTCACAAAATGATACCTAAAATGCCTAGGTTTCATTTGAAAAATCACCCTTCACACCAAGAACAAGAAAAATTCGAACTCAAATGACCAACGGCAATCAAAGAGACCACACAGATGTAGGAGTAATCAGAAATGAATTTTCAAACAGCCATTATAAAAATGGTTCTATTAGCAATTTTGAACACACTTGAAACAAATGAAAATATATAGTCTTAGTGAAGAAATATAAATTCTCAAAAAAGACATAAAAATAGAAATTTTGGTAGTAAAAATGCAATAATAGAAAAAAAGTCCTCCATGGAAGTACTCATTATCAGGATGGAGGCAACAGAGAAAATAATTAGTGAAGTTGAAGATAGAAAAATAGAAATTACTTAGTCTGATCAACAAAAAGAAAAGTAACAGGAGAAAAAATATACCCATCAAGGAACTGTGGGATCATAACAAAGGAATCTAGCATTTGTTTCATTGGAATTCCAGAAAGAGAGTAGAAAGTTGTATGGCATCTAAAAAGTATTTTTAAAAATGACAGAATTGAAAAAAAAACTTGTTAAAAGATTCCAATGTGACTTCATAAATTGTACCGCTATGACTTTATCCATGTAAAATAGCTATTTATTGAATTTTCTTTTAAAACCTGTATTTACTGTTTTTTTTTTTTCTCAGTTTAAGCATCTTAACAGAGAACTGGTTACTGTTTATTAAAAGAATTGCATTTGGAAGCAAGAAAACAACCTAATTTGCAATCATATGAAGAAACAATAATGCCTTTACTATCAAGTATTAAGCATAATTCTTATACAAACTGTGATAAATTCTTTTTGTTTTTATTTTTTCCTTTGCCACATTATTTTCTTATGAACAAACCAAAAATTCATGGTGAGCAGTTGCAGTGTTGGCTGATATATCTTTTATGTACAGGGAATGAGAAGAGGACAGTGGATTCATTTAGAAGTGTAACTGGTGCTGTGATTATAGCAATACGTTTGTTAGTTGTACTTCATCTTTTTCATGCTAGCTTTTTAAATGTTTAGTTTTCCTCTTGTCATTGTCAGCTGCTGAATTTACTTGAAGGAAGTAGAATACTGTTTAAAAAATACTAAAATCTATACAATTAGGTCAAAGAATTGTGCAATCGTTTCCTTTTTAACTGTTAAAATGTTGAGGGTCATAAATATTTGAGAACATCAGATCGAATGGAGCATAGTGATGCTATTTAATTTAACCAAAGTCTCTAGTGAATACTTCAACTTTGAATGTAAACTAACGAATAAACCTGACCACCAAGGTGATTGTTTGCCCAGAGTTTCAAAGCACATTGTCTACAATTGGAAATTGGAATAATTTATAAAATATTGACTTTACTATGTTTTTTAAAAAGTTCCTAATTTTTTCACTAAATGGAGGAAACTATTAGTTTTATTGTTAAATATGGTAGATATTAATATTCCTCTTAGATGACCAGTGATTCCAATTGTCCCAGTTTGAAATAAGTACCCTGTGAGTCTGAGATAAATTAGTGACAATCAGAACAAGTTTTAGTATCAGATGTTCAACAGGAAGTTGCTATTGTTGCACTGATTTTAATATTTGTACATAAACACTGATTTTTTTAGCATTATTTTGTATTTGTGGTACTTTAATATCTGGTGTATAGTTCCAGATATAAAAATATGGGAATCTTTATTAAAAAAGAAAAATATTTAAACCCACAGACTCAAGAAGCTGAGTAAACCCCAAACAGGATAAGCTAATAAAAAAATTCTGAAAATTAATAATAAAGCCATGACTGAGAAATGAAAAATGACAACCTGACTAACTGTAGAGGAAAACAATTCAAATGACAACAAATTTGTTGGAATAACCCGTGGCGGCACCATATTTTTCAAGTGTTGAAAGAAGATAATTGTTAAATCAAAATGATCCAGAGAAAATATTCTTCAGGAATGAAGAGAAAAATCAAATGAATTAGCACTAAAGAATTGAAGTGAATAACAGAATTTGTCACCTTCAGATTTATTCTAAAAGAATGGCAGAAGGAATTTTTCTAATGATACAGAAACATGATACAGAAAAATGATGAATTGATGCGTGCTGATGAGTTGATGGGTGCAGCACACCAACATGGCACATATATACATATGTAACAAACCTGCACGTTATGCACATGTACCCTAGAACTTAAAGTATAAAAAAAAAAAAAAAAAAGAAACATCTGAACATAAGAAAGAACAGAATGAGCAAAAATATGGTGAGATACAATAGATTTTTCCATATTTCTTTCTCTTGAATTTTCTAAATTATGGACTATAGTTGAAGCAAAAAACATAATGCTCTTTTGTGTGTTTCTCAATATATGTAGAAGAAATATGTAAGACAATGAATGATAAACAAGGGAAGGTTAAGGAACATAAAAGGTTTCTCAATTTCAATTGAACTGGAAAAATTTGGACTCCAGTAGACTGAGATAAATTATGTATATATAATAAAATACCCATAAGAACAACTAAAAGGCTATATAAAAAGATACAGTCAAAAATACTAGATATGAGTCAGAATGGAAATCAAAATAGTATTCAACTAACTCATAGGAATACGGGAAAAAGGAAACAAAGAAACAGAAAAACTGAAAACAAATCAAAACCAAAAACTAAAATAGCACACTTAAGATATATCTAAAATTGCCTTTGATATAAATGGTAAATAAATTAAATGACAGAGATGAACAGAGTTAATTTTTTAAAATGACTGAACAGAAACTTGCTTACAAGAAACTCACTTCAGATACAACTCTCTGTATATATAGGTTGGTAATAAAAGGAAGAAAAAAATACAGTTGTTCCTTGGTATTTATGAGGGCTCTTTACAAGGCCTCCCGCTAATACCAAAGTCCTTGGGTGTTCAAGTTCAAGATATAAAATGACATAGGATTTGCATACAACCTATGCACATCCTCCTGTCTACTTTAAATCATCTCTAAATTAGTTATCTAATATTGAATACAATGTAAATGCTATGTGAATAGCTTTTATACTGCATTATTTAAATAATTATGAGAAGAATAAAAAGATGTAGTTATTTAGTATAGACACGATTTTATTTTTTGAATATTTTCAATCTGGAGTTGATTGAATCCATGGATGCAGAGCCCATGGATACAGAATGTTGACTGTATTATACAAAAGTTAAAGTAGGAATGGCTAGATTAATATTAGATAAAGTAGACCTTAGATGAATTGATAGGTGTGTAGAGGCATGAAGAAATGTACATATATGTTATAAATCAAGTACAGTAAATGCTAATTACAAGTGGTAGATATATGGTTATTCACTGCAAACATGTTTTTGATTTTTCTATATGTTTGAAAATTTCTAATGAAGTGTTGGGTGACAAATTCATGTAAAGATACATTAAAATTATCCAAAGAAATGATATTCCTCCTGTAGCAGTTCAAAAATCGTCATAGATGAGACGTTGCTATTGTCCTGTCTAATAAGGTTTAAAAGAAAGACTCTAAAGGACACAACAGTTTCTATATAACTTAACTGCATCTCAGAATAAACCTCGAGTTTATTCATAAGAATTCAAACACATCCAGCCTCCAACAAAATACAATTCAGAATACTTGGCAATCAAGAAAAAAGTATGAGGCATGTAAAGAAGCAGAAAAATACAACCTATGATGAAAATGAGAATCAAACCAAGAGTAAGAGTCTCATATATGAGACGGTAAAATTCATGCACAAATACATTAAATGAGTTACTATAGCTATGTTAGATATGTTACAGAAGGTAGAGAAAAGCATAAGCCAGTTAAGGAGACAGATGCAAAATATAATAAAGATCCAATGAATTTGTAGTGATTAAAAATCTAAAATTTAATATAAAAATAATGCATTGAATGGGTTTAACAGACAATTAGACACTGCAGGAAAAAAACAATTAGTAAACATGAAGGTATATCAGTAGAAATTATACCAAGTGAAACATAAATATTAATGCTAGTAATAGTAACAATAAATAATGATAATAATAAACAGAGCATCAGTGAGCTGTGGGACGACTCTAAGTAGCCAAATATACATGTAAGTAAAGTCTCTGAAAAGGGGGGCAGAAAAATATTTGAATAAGGCTAAAATCTTTCCAAATTTAATAGAAACTATACACTCTCAAACCCAATAAGTTTGACAAATCCCAAGTACAACAAACATGAATAAAATTCTGTTAAAGCATGTCATAACCAAATTGCTTAAGTAAATAGTAAACAGAAAATTTTATACATAGCCAGAAAAGAAAGACATAGTATATGCAGAGGAGCAAAGAAGACAGTGACAGCAAGCTTCTTTTAGAAAACATGCTACATGAGAGTGAAGCACATTTTTAAAGCATAAGAGAAAAATATCTTAGGTAGAAATCTGTAGCAAGTAAAAATATATTTTAAAAACAAAGACTGGCCAGGCACGGTGGCTCATACCTATAATCCTAGCACTTTGGGAGGCCGAGGCAGGCAGATCACTTGAGGTCAAGGAGTTCAAAACTAGCCTGGCCAATTTACATATATATAAATATATAAATATAAATATATATATAAATTAACTGGGTGTGGTGGCGGGCACCTGTAATTCTAGCTACTCGGAGGCTGAGGCAGGAGTACTGCTTGAATGCGGGAGGTGGAGGTTGCAGTTAACCAAGATTGTGCCATTGCACTCCAGCCTGGGCAACAAGAGTGAAATTCCATCTAAGAAAAAGGAAAAAAAACAACAAGAAACAAAACGGTATGAACTTTTTTTCAGACATGCAAAAGCTAAAATAATATATTACCCTTAGACCTACTATACAAGAAATTTTAAATGAATTATTTCGGCAAGAAGAAAAATACCAGATGGAAATATGGATTTATACAAAGGAATGAAGAACAGTGGAAATAAGTGGGTTTCTAAAAAAGACTGTTAAAATATCTTTTAAAATCTTCTTTTAACTATAAGTGACCATGTAATGCCAAAAAATGACATTGTGGGTTTTAGAATATATATAGAAATAGAATATTTGACTACAAGAGCACAGGGTTTAATAGTGGAAAAGAGTAGTGTACTGTTATAATTTTATTGCACCATGCATGAAGATTTACAATATGTTTAGAAGTTAGTGCATGATAAGTTTACATAATTCATAATTCCATTTACTTAAAAATTAGAGAAAATGCAAACTAACCTATGGTGATAGGAGGAGATCAATGGTTGCCTAAGGATGATAGATAAGGACCCAGGAACAGAGGGATAGATTACAAAATGGCGGAAAGAAAGCACTGGAGTTGATATATTCAATATCTTGATTATGACAATGGTTTTACATGTTTATACACATTTATTAATGAAAAATTCAATCATAATTAATTTGAATAATTTGGAAAAGTTAGTTCCCTCTTTTAAAAAAATGTTTCAAAGTCGATCATTTACTATGTGTCAGGCTTTGTATCAAAAGCATTATAAGAAAGATCTTCTTTCATATTTATCACATGCATTACCATGAAAGTAAAATTATTATTTCCATTCAATACAAGGGAAAACAGAGGTGAAAATGACTGTGTAAGTTACTCAGCGTAACAGAGCTAGTTTTTTGCAGGACCAGAATTCAATCTCGGACAGTCTGATTTCAGGATCTTTAGTCTTCAGGATCCATACTCTTATCACCTACTTTATCCTGCTAATAGTGATATTTTGCTCTAATATCAATGTTAAAAATCAGTTTTAAGACTAAAAGAAATGGTCAAATATGCATTTCATACTTCTTTCTTTTTCCTCCTGCAACCTCCACCCCTATTGGAATCAATCAGTTCTGTACTAAAGCACAAGATGGCTGCAGCAACATTTAATCTCTCTGATGTGGTTTCATTCTCTCCACAAAGATCTTGCTGACCATTTCCAGAACTACTGTCATGATACACTAGTTTCCATAGGTCACCTACCTTTTCAGGATCTTAAAATAACCCTGTGATACAAAACCCTATTCAAATTTCACAAAATTCTCCACAACTGCCTGCCAGTTACATATTATCACTTGTAATTTTAAATATACACAACTTTTATCATTAGCATGTGACATACATATTCTCAGGCCAGTGTCTGAGTTCAATCACTCTCTCCAATAAGGACTTCCACTCAACTTATTTCAGAATATCTGAATCTCCTCCTTTCTCTTTTACTGAAATCAAACTCTATTTGCTTCATGGATTCTATTCTGGATCCTGTAATCCATACACATATCCTCCTTTTTTGAATGCATTTGATGTTTATAATCAGCACTTAACATTTAACCCTTGTTTATTGGTTTTAGATAAGGTTTGTGAGATTAGAAACACTTTCAGAGCAAGACCTACTTCTCCTTTTGTGTCAACTACAATTCCACAGCAGTTGGAATATCAGTAAGTCTTTACAAGTTTTCTGAATCACAAAGTATATATTTTATGTTGTGAAGTGTCTCGTACATAGCTTAAAAGTCATTACTCAGATAATTTTTACTTACAGTTAGTTATGTCAACATCATTATGGCCACTTTGGATGAATAAGATTATGGTTAAAGAGTTATTCAGTTACATGATTCACTTCCATAAATGTAAAAAGTGCATGCATAGTGTTTGTATTCATATCATCTACCACCACTGTGACACAGATATTGTACTATGTATTTATGTTAAGTATATTATTTTATATAATTTATCTTGTTACACTTTAGACTCTTACAGGACTTTAGGCTTATTGTTTTGAGCAGTAATTCCCATTACACAGGGTTATTGATGCTAGCAAGTTCAAAGACTTGGCTGAATGGGCCAACATCCTTTAGAAATCTGTTAACTTTTCTATTTGTCTTTAAAACATATAATTTAATTTTTTAGCCAATACCAAGTTTCTGCTTTGTTGCATTAACTGGAAGAGGTAGTGGGAACACAGTGTAAACAGGATATAGGCTCTGCAGTCAGGGAGGTTATAGCCTGTGCCTGTGAAGTAGACAAATGCATAGGCAATGGGATTACAGCATGAAGCAGGCTATGAAAGGAAGGCATCCAGAGTCCTGTGCATCACAGAGGAGAGTTGTATAACTCAACTGGAGCAATGTAGGCTAAAAATATAGAATCCTGCATTAAAATTTGGACATAACCACACATACTATCACAAAGCAGTACCAATTTGAGTTCAGTTTTTGAAATTTTCACTTGGAATCGTTGGTACTTTCGATTCAGTTAAACTAATGTTTCTGGGTTGTAGATTGCTTCCTAGGTTATGAACAGCCTTCTAGATGCTATTGTGGATAGAAAGAATAGAAAGATCAGCCTCTGTCTTCTGGATGTACAAATATTCTCTGTAGTGGACTATCCTTCTAATTTGAAGATGGCAACAAGAACTTGGTCTGACAAAAAGAATGGGTGATCAATATGCATACTATTATATTTGGTCAAAAATCGATATATTATTATAGTGTTGAGGCTTATGTTTTTTCAGGCTCTGTATATTGATTTTTTTAGCAATGCCAAAAATAGCATACATAAAAATATTTTGAGAAGCAAAAACACCTAAGTTATATTATTTCTCACCTTGATATATAAGATTCTATGTTAGAATCACTTATTATGTATGTGTAGTCCTTGTGATGTCCCTTCTCCCTCTTTCATCTTTTCAAGAGCTCATTTAATAGCATTGGAATTACTCCCAGATCTTAAAATAAAACCCACAAAGCCAGCTCTACAGAGAGAATGTCTTCTGATATAATTGAACCAATAGAATAATGTTGGTACTTGTTGAGTAAAAAATCCAAACCAATCTGAGTTTAAAATATATATAACTCCCAGGAAGGAATCCAAACTTGTTAAAGAGTTTTATCATGTTGCAAATGTTTTGCACAAATAGAGTGATTTAAATGAGAGTTTGCCTCAGAAGACTCTTTTCAACACTTTTATCTGGTTAATGTAAAGTCTACTGCATTTACTAGTTTAAAAAGAAAATAAATACAAGAAAGTAAAAAAAAAAAAATCAAAACCATACTAAGATTGAGTCTACTTCTCTTTAAAGTTTTTCTGTAAGGGAAGACAAAAATAACAGCCCCAACCCCCCAACAAAAACACACACATTTTTTAGATTAATTGTCTAAACTATATTTGATTTTACACCCAAGTTATAGCAAACACATGTCACTCATTGATTTTGGAGAGTTTCCTCAGTCTTTTACTTACAATTCTGTTTGGAAAACTCAACTCTCTAAAGCAAAGAATAAATAATGACTTAAAAAGTGAAAGGAAATTAACCTTACAAAAAATGAAAAGCCCAATGAAATGTGAATTATAAATACTGAAAAAGCAATTCATTCAAATTATTCTTAGATTGATTATAATTAGGTAATCTATGCATTTCATAAAATTAAAACTTTTCTTACCATTGATTTTTTATGGCAACCAAATGGTAGTCTGTATGACTATCTTCTGTGATATTGCTTTGCTACCTTCTAATCTTCCTTTTATAGTTATACATATACATCCAAACTAAGAAACTCAATTGAGAGTACTTAATAAAACTAGGATCAAAAGAATCCTTAAAATTGCCTATAAAAAGATCTTAATTCAGAGATATATGTCAACATGCAAACCATTCTTTGATACTGATCTCTTTGGTTTTATTCACAAAACCAAACACAAATTTATTGGAAATTAATGATAATAAATATTTGTGTTACTTTAATATTGTAGAGGAGTAGTTAGAAAGACAGTTTAATTCACCACTGTGGCTTTCCAAATGTGTTCCTTGGAAATGTGGCTCTGCAAGGACCATCTGGAACTCACAGTGTTGAATATATGTATAATCTATGCTTGGAGTAATGTTTTTGTGCTTTACTTCTAATGGTGAATTGGGAGCCTGAAGTTACAAATCACAGCATAGAAACAAAAAGAGAGAAAATTTTTGTGTAGGAATTCAAAGATACTAATCTTATAGATATAACACTGTGTTAGATATAGAGGAATTAATGATAATCTCAGTTTGGTTCCTTGAACAGCAGCATAATAGATAAAAACATGCTTTCTGGAGGCATGCAGCAGATTTTCAAATCTTGAGTGACTTTTCTATGAGTATTGCTTCCTATGACTCAGTTTCTTTAAACATAAAATTGTGTTAATATGACTTAATCATCAAAAGGAAAATGCAATAATAAAAATATTCCAAAAATCTGAGACAAACCAAGAAAGGACAATTTAAAAAAGGAATAGGAGAGGGAGGCTACAGAGCACAAAATAAGATGGTAGATATGAACCCAAATATTTTGATAATTACAATGTAACTATACTAAATGTTCCAATTAAAATAACCAATGTTTTCAGACTATATTTAAAGATTTAAAATCAAATTATAGTCTTTTACAAAAGGAATATATGAACATAGTGCTACAAAAAATATTAGAAATAAGTTGAGGGAAAAAGAAATGCTTTACCACTATATCCAAAAGAAAGTCTGTGGAGTCATGTTAATATCAGACACACCAAACTTTAATGCAAGAAAACTACTAGAGATAAGAAGAGGCATTCCTGTGATAAAGATTCACCAGGCAAATGGAACTATTTAAAATTTGAGTACACTCAGTAACATAGCCACAAAATGTAAAAAACAGAAAAAGACAGATCTATGGGGAGGAAAAAAATCAACTTATAGTGAGAAATTTGAACCAGCTTCTTTCAATATTTTATAGACCAAGATGGAAAAGTCAACATAATACAAACGCAATACACAAGGAAAACATGTATTGAAGCCTAGTTTGGAGTAGCTATGCATCACTCAGTAAGATGAACTAACAGGCCTGAAAATGAAGTCTTTTGAGACATCACCCCTTCTTCCATCCTTTCCAAACTCTCGTTCACTCTGGGTTCAACTTCCTGGAATTCTATTAGTAACTTGACAAAGTCAGACCCACTAGCTTAGCACAGTCTTTAATGAAAGAACATTTCTTATGTTTTCCCTCACTGCTTCTTAAGGCAAAATTCTATCAATGATGGACTATTCCATTTTCCAGTCTTTGGCTTTATTTGTTTCCAACCAGAACTTAATCAAGATTTAAGGTCAATGAATAGAGTCAGTCTGGCCCTTGAGAGAATGAATGATAGCAAAGAACACATGTGACTTAGAAGGATTCTTATCACTGCCATTAGAACTATAGACAATCAAATAATATCTGGCTGTTTAAATACTTTATTTTAACACTCCAGTGATCTGACTGGCTTATAATTTGGAAAAGGAAATCCAGCTAGGGCCAGTCAAGGCAATTGCATATAAGAAGGAAAACTTGATTGTTTTTCCATGCATGAAAACATTAAGAAAATTAAGTCTTTCCCCTTTTGTCCAAGTATTGGCTGTAATTATAGATAGCAGGGATTCTTAGTTACTATAAAACATGGAAGTGCTTTTATATTGCTGCTAACTGTATAATTGTTTATTAAAGGATTATAGGAAAGCTTTGGTTTAATGAGTGCATTTTTGAAAAACAATGGGGAGAAAAGACATTACTACATAATACTCTGCTCCTTTATTATTAGCTTGAAAGGACAGCCAAAAGAAATGTTAAACTAGCTCAGCCCCCATTCTAACATGAATTTCCCATTAGTTGTTCTATCACTAACTCCTGTTTCTGAAAAGACAGGGAAATGCAAATATATAACGTTGTCGCTTAAAGGCTATTTAAATTGCAATTTTCCTGTGACATTGTCCAAAGTGTTCTCAGCCTGGTAGACAAAACAGAAACTCTTGATTTATATCAGAATAAGTTTAGAAACAGGATAGAAACTTGGTAATAGAGGTGAAGAATACATGTCAAAAGAAAAGCAATGTTCTAAGTCAGAAATAAGTCGAATGTTTAGAGTCAAAAAGAAATTTTATAAAAGACACATTAGTTAGATTGTAGGCAATTCCAATAAGTGCCATAATCTTAGTGATTATTATTACTAGTTGTACAACTGTCTACTCTAACATTGAACATGCAAAACTCAATGGAATATCATTAGAAAACAACTTGTCTCCCACAGTCCCTTTAAATTTATTCTGTGAGTTTAAGCTTTCCCTTGCTCATGGCAGAAAAATGAAACAAATCTTCAGGGTGTTTCTGTTTAGTCTTAAGTAGTACAGATGATTATCCAGTCTCTTAAATTCACACAACATAGTTTCAGTTTAGTAACCAATTGTTTAGGTCTATGTAATAGTGATAAATTCAGTATTGCTTT
Organism: Piliocolobus tephrosceles; assembly: GCF_002776525.5. NCBI lineage: Eukaryota > Metazoa > Chordata > Mammalia > Primates > Cercopithecidae > Piliocolobus > Piliocolobus tephrosceles. Next base: position 41,149,379 of record NC_045448.1, on the reverse strand, counting down.
CAAGTCCAACTTCTTCCCTGACTTGCTTACTATAAATGAGAATCTGAAGATGGAGAAAGGGCTTACAGTTCCTTACCCCATTTCCACCATATGTCTTTATTCATCCTTTACCCATTTTGTTAATTATAATTTTTGGTCCCCTATGATTGGAGCAGTAGGAGGAGGAGAGGAAATAGAAGCAGGAAATTTCCAGTGATTGGTGCCATTGTGAAGATCTAGTACCCTCTGAGCCTGACAGATGTTTTAATTCATTCTCAGAAATCTCACCATCACTCTGACAAATGCAGCTGAGGTTCTATAAGTGTTGAACTTATCTCTAATTTAACTTTTCCCCTATGATTCCTTTCACAGCCTCTAGGTATCACCATTATGCTCAGCTTCTTTCTGCTGTGAACTTGGATATGTTCAAAGGCACCCAATGTTGGCTTCTGTTTGTTTTCACACACATGTGACCAAGGAAATTCTCATGCTTCCACTACCCTGAAAACCCTGAAAAATTTGTGAATGCTGGAAAATTTGAGGGAATAACAATTGCTTATCTTTTCCACCATCAGAGCAATTCACCAATCACTTAGTCTACCTTCAGATAGATAGATAGATAGATAGATAGATAGATAGATAGATAGATATTGTATGTCAGAGAGCAGTCCATTGTGTCCCACAAACTAGGTTAGAGCCATGTAAGATGTTTTGAGTTCCCAAGTAAAGCCTCTTTCCTTAGTCTGGAAGTGAGAAACAAGGCTTCCTGTAATCCTTCTTTATAGAAGTTGCGATGTTCATCACACTAATATCTGTAGCCAAAGTATATTCTAATCTGTAACCACATGAAGTATATTCTAATCTGTAACCTCTTATCTCCTCAAAGGGGATGAATAGTTTAAAAGTCATAAATTGTTTATAACTGGTTAATATGCATTCCTGGTATCATACATTTTCAATTCTCTTTAAAATGTGGTATGTATTGACACAGTACTTCAACTACAACTTCCATTTTATGTTGTGTTCCATTAAGGTTGATGTTATCATCGCACAAATAAGGAGACTACCTGGTCACAACTAATTTCATTTGATAGATCATTCTTGCACAAAGTTCTTAGATTAATTGCTGTTTGGGCTAGAAATCAGTGCACAAAAATATCTAAGATACTATGGCATTATTCTTACCCTATATAGTTGTAGAAGTGAGCTGAAATATAAAGAATAGCACTTTGCATATTACTAATATTTGTAATTACAGAACTTTTTGCTAGCATTCTTCCACTTATTCTTTATTATGATTACTTTTTAAAGATTGAGTGAATAGTTAGAGATAGGCTAAATAAAGACCTTGTCTTGAAGAAATAAAAGATTACTGGTGAATTTGGAAGCACTAAATCCCCAGAACATTTATTGCCCCTAAATAATTGCCTCTATTTTGTCTCCACAATATTTTTTTTTTATGTTTTCCAGATTATGGAAGCATAGGCTAGTAGAACCAAAATGAAAGCAAGTTTTTACAATGATTAGTGCATAATATTAGGTTCTTTTGCCAAGTATAGTTTTGCTCTTTAAATAACAGGAATATCACACTCTAATTGAGTCCCCGAGTAATACTGTGTTCAGAAATTCCTTACAAGTTCATTAATGTATTTTCCAGAAAAGCTTGGTAGAAAAGTGTCCAAATCATTCTTTTAGTCACAAGAGAAACTAATAAAGAAAACTGCTGACAGTAAAGACTGCAGGGCTAAGTCCAAGAAACCTGGATTTTCCACTGCATGGAAGTGTCATCTCACACAAGATATTTAATTTCCTTGGACTTCATTTAACTTGTTTTCCAAAATGTTGAATAATCCTGTATAGGCTGCCTCACAGATTACAAAATAAAATCCATGCATAAAAGTCCTTTGCAATTTTAATAAAAGTTTAAATCACTGTGTTCAGTTATGATCACCACCATTGCTATCACTGTTCTTTGGTTTTTATTTTTTAAATCCTAATGTGAAATATTGTCATTTAGGCCTTTTATTTAAAAAAAAAACTCGAAATATTATGGATGTTTTAAGAAATAATCTAAATTTGGTGAAATTTGTAACTTAAGACTAGTTGGGACTATGTCACTATGGATTTTTTTCATACATACAAAAATGTCCTTTGATATTAACATTATGCTGAGATTAGGGGAGGTGTAAGAGGTCAAAACTTGCAAAACTGATAATGTATACTTCATAAAAAAGGTGACTATCATTTTTGATAGACCCACTAAAATTTATCATTCTCATTCTTTAAAGGTTATCATGACAAAATGATGACCACACTCATCTGTAGGTGAAGAGTCAATATATTTTTGCAAGAGGAAAGGGACTACTAGATGCACAGACAACTCATAATATATCCATTTTGACGGGAAACTCAGTGTATTGAAATACTGATTTTGGATTAATCTAGAGCAGGTCACCCAAAGCAAGTGCTAAAAGAGGTCAAGAAGCAACAGCACTCAATAAAGCAATAAAGTTAGTACATTTCCTCTAGTTTTCAGTGTCTATATTAAAAACAGCTGTAATGTGGAAGAAATATCCAACCCCAAGTGTGCAAGGAATGCCAAAACCTCAAAACCACCAAAGGTATAAAACCACGTCCTACTTAATTGAGGCTGGATGAAAAATGATAGTAAAATGTTGCTTGAGGTTTTCACATAGAGCTTTCCTCAAGCCAGGAGAAAATAAACAATCACCAGATGTTCAGATGATGTGCACATTTCCTTTACTAATGTTTTCATGTGGTCTCCTAGTTAATCGTTTATAGCAGTTCTAACTAGGAAAAGAATAACATTTTATTTTAGAGACTTTTCTCAAAGATGGATGTTTAGGTGTATAAATCATTCTTTTCTCACTTAAACTTTGAATCTCTTAGGATTAGTGGGATGAAACATCTTGGAACCACAAAATGAAGCTAATGCTAAAACCATTGCAATTTGCTGTCTGGCTAAAGAATCATCACAGCTGCCTATAACAACCTTCAGCTAAGGGGTGGTCTAATTAGGTATAAGATAATATTTTTCCGATTATTTCTTTCAAGACATTTAAATCGAAAGACATACTCTGTGCCTTCTCCCTCTTTGATGGATACTCAACCATATTCCACTTTATGGAATTCTATAATGCCCTCTTATTTCTAAGTCATCTGAGTTGAGGAGGTACTGCCAAAATGAACTAGGAGCTAGGTTTAATGGTATGGCTGTTTTAAATTACCAAGTGTAATCAAGTATCTCTTTTCTACAAATATTCTGACTATTATCACTGTGTGTGAGTCAATTTACTATTTTTTCTTTTGATTTAGGCTTGGCATCATTAAAGGTATAGACATGGTCAGAAATTATAAATGAACGTGATGTATTACTTCTTTTGAATATATGTATTTTTTTCTAGGATTTTTCCCTTATTGCAATGTAGGTTGACAGTAAGGGGCAAAGTGAAAAGGGAATTACTTTTCTGCTGTTTCCAAACTTCAGGATGTATTATTGTCTAAAACATTCCATGAGTATCAGGACCTATTTATAATTGTGAGTGTGTGTGTGTGTGTGTGTATGTTGGGAGGGGGTGTTTTTTATTTTATTTTTTAAAAAAACCAACTTTTTCAGGAATATATCCACTCAGATTTGATTTTAGTTCCTTATAAAACTACTTAAAAATTTTAATTTTAAGTAGTCTTTTTTTTTTTTTTTTTTGGAAGGGCAGTACTCTCGAGGAACCATTATTATTCCCTGTAGAAAATTCAACTACCATTTTTTTTCTGCTTATTTTACCCAGAAAGATTTACCACGAGGATAACTTGAAATAATACTTGTCCTAATTTTTTTATTACCATCATAAAAGTTACAATAAACTTAGTGACTTAAACAATACAAATATGTTCTCTTCTCTGAGAGTTATGGAGATCAGAGTCCAAAATAGAATGTAATGGCCTAAAATCAAAATGTGTACAGGGCATTCTAGAGGCTCTAGGGAAGAACCCATTTCCTTGACTTTTTCAGCTTCTAGAGCTGCTTGCATTCCTTGGCTTATAGCGTCTTCCAGCTCAAAGTCACCATCTTTTAACTGCTTTCTGAGTCTGATGCTCACTCTTCTGACTCCTTCTTTCAGTTATTAGAATCTCTGTGATTAGGCTGGGCACACTCAGATAGCTCAAGATAATCTCCCCACCTCAAAGTCAGCTGAATAACCATTTTTCCCATCTGTAAACATAATTTCCCCATCATATAGAATATAAGCTATTCAAAGTTTACAGAAATTAGGACATGGGTATCTTTGGGTGGGGGGGGGGTGGGAATGAAGGGAGGTGATTATTCCTACTAGCATAATAGTTAATCAAGAAAATAGTAGTAATATGATTACTTCCAGAGACAACCCTCACACCTGAATTCTCTTGAATGCTCACATCCCTTGACTTCACTGTCTTCATACCTAATGGAAATTTGGGTTGCATGTTCCATTTCAGTTGCAATTCCCTATTTGAGGGTTAGGGTTCTTCAGAGACATAACATATTAATTATTTTTTAATTTATTGTGACTGCACCCAACAAGTATTAGATAAACAGATTAAATGGGTTCTTTATATTCTGCTTGTTTGAAGTGCCTTACTTTTGATATTGTTGTTGCAATTTCAATATCTACTTGGCAAATTCAAGGTGCTGCCAAAACGAACTATTGCATGGCAGGCTGCCTGCCTCATTAGGGACCCTCCTGAAGTGATATGGCACATATCTCAACAATGCAGAAACAATTAATACATTTGAAATGTTTTATAGTGCTAACTTTGGGTTTGTGAACTAACATGTCTTGAGTGTCCATTGTGTGGAGTGTGTTTAATGAGCAACTTTTATTTATCCCTTGAAACCACCTTCCATAGATGATGAAGTTGGGGCTCAGCTTTCTGACCTTGTCCAGAAAACATAAACAAGATCACACAGTCAATATTTGGTGGAGTTGAGATTCAAATTTGGTTCTGTCTGAGATAATTACTTAACTAATAATACACCATAACAACAACTAAGGAAGGGCATTTAAAAATATAACTATAGTTACAGATAGGAGTAAAAAAAGAAAACAGCCCATTCAGGATGATATTGGCTGTGGGTTTGTCATAAATAGCTCTTATTATTTAGAGATATGTTACATCAATACCTAGTTTATTGAGAGTTTTTAGCATGAAGGGTGTTGAAGAAACAGCCTTCATGAAGAAAAGGCCTTTTCTGCATCTATTGAGATAATCATGTGGTTTTGTTGTTGGTTCTGTTTAAGTGATGGATTATGTTTATTCATTTGCGTATGTTGAACCAGCCTTGCATTCCAGGGATGAAGTCAACTTGATCATTGTGGATAAGCTTTTTGATGTGCTGCTGGATTTGCTTTGCATGTATTTTATTGAGGATTTTTGCATTGATGATCATCAGGGATATTGGCCTAAAATTCTCTTTTTTTATTGTGTCTCTGCCAGGCTTTGTTATCAGGATGATGCTGGCCTCATAAAATGAGTTAGGGAGGATTCCCTCTTTTTCTATTGATTGGAATAGTTTCAGAAGGAATGCTGCCAGCTCCTCTTTGTACCTCTGGTAGAATTCAGCTGTGAATCCATCTGGTCCTGGACTTTTTTTGGTTGGTAGACTCTTAATTATTGCCTCAATTTCAGAGCCTGTTATTGGTCTATTCAGGGATTCAACTTCTTCCTGGTTTAGTCTTGGGAGGGTGTATGTGTCCAGGAATGTATCCATTTCTTCTAGATTTTCTGGTTTATTTGCATAGAGGTGTTTATAGTATTCTCTGATGGTAGTTTCTATTTCTGTGGGATCAGTGGTGATATCTCCTTTATGATTTTTTATTGCGTGTATTTGATTCTTCTTTTTTCTTCTTTATTAGTCTTGCTAGCAGTCTGTCAATTTTGTTGATCTTTTCAAAAAACCAGCTCCTGCATTCATTGATTTTTTTGAAGGTTTTATTTTTTTGTGTCTCTATCTCCTTCAGTTCTGCTCTGATCTTAGTTATTTCTTGCCTTCTGCTAGTTTTTGAATTTGTTTGCTCTTGCTCCTCTAGTTCTTTTAATTGTGATGTTAGGGTGTCGATTTTAGATCTTTCCTACTTTCTCTGTGGGCAGTTACTGCTATAAATTTACCTCTACACACTGCTTTAAATGTGTACCAGAGATTCTGGTATGTTGTGTCTTTGTGCTCATTAATTTCAAAGAAGATCTTTATTTCTGCCTTCATTCTGTTATTTACCCAGTAGTCATTCAGGAACAGGTTGTTCAGTTTCCATGTAGTTGTGTGGTTTTGAGTGAGTTTCTTAATCCTGAGTTCTAATTTGACTGCACTGTGGTCTGAGAGACAGTTTGTTGTGATTTCTGATCTTTTACATTTGCTGAGGAGTGCTTTAGTTCCAACTATGTGGTCAATTTTGGAATAAGTATGATGTGGTGCTGAGAAGAATGTATATTTTGTTGATTTGGAGTGGAGAGTTCTGTAGATGTCTATTAGGTCCGCTTGGTGCAGAGTTGAGTTCAATTCCTGGATATCCTTATTAACCTTCTGCCTCATTGATCTGTCTAATATTGACAGTGGGATGTTAAAGTCTCACATTATTATTGCGTGGGAGTCTAAGTCTCTTTGTAGGTATCTAAGGACTTGCTTTATGCATCTGGGTGCTCCTGTATGGGGTGCATATATATTTAGGACAGTTAGCTCTTCTTGTTGATTTGATCCCTTTACCATTATGTAATGGCCTTCTTTGTCTCTTTTGATCTTTGTTGGTTTAAAGTCTGTTTTGTCAGAGACTAGAATTGCAGCCCCTGCTTTCTTTTTGCTTTTCATTTGCTTGGCAGATCTTCCTCCTCCCATTATTTTGAGCCTATGTATGTCTCTGCATGTGAGATGGGTCTCCTGAATACAGCACACTAATGGGTCTTCACTCTTTATCTAACTTGCCATTCTGTGTCTTTTAATTTAACCCGTTTACATTTAACCCATTTACATTTAGGGTTAATACTGTTATGTGTGAATATGATCCTATCATTATGATGTTAGCTGGTTATTTTGCCCATTAGTTGATGCAGTTTCTTCGTAGCATGGATGGTCTTTACAATTTGGCATGTTTTTCCAGTGGCTGGTATGGTTGTTCCTTTCCATGTTTAGTGCTTCCTTCAGGAGCTCTTGTAAGGCAGGCCTGGTGGTGACAAAATCTCTCTGCATTTGCTTGTATGTAAAGAATTTTATTTCTCCTTCACTTATGAAGCTTGGTTTGGCTGGATATGAAATTCTGGGTTGAAAATTCTTTTCTTTAAGGATGTTGAATATTGGCCCCCACTCTCTTCTGGCTCGTAGAGTTTCTGCTGAGAGATCTGCTGTTAGTCTGATGGGCTTCCCTTTGTGGGTAACCTGACCTTTCTCTCTGGCTGCCCTTAACATTTTTTCCTTCATTTAAACCTTGGGGAATCTGACAATTAATGTTCTTGGGGTTGCTCTTCTCAAGAAGTATCTTTGTGGTGTTCTCTGTATTTCCTGAATTTGAATGTTGGTCTGCCTTCCTAGGTTGGGGAAGTTCTCCGGGATAATAACGCGAAGAGTGTTTTCCAGCTTGGTTCCACTCTCCCCGTCATTTTCCAGTACAAAAATCAAACGTAGATTTGGTCTTTTCACATAGTCCCATATTTCTTGGAGGCTTTGTTCGTTTGTTTTCACTCTTTTCTCTCCAAACTTCTCTTCTGGTTTTATTTCAGTAATTTGGTTTTCAATTACTGACTACCCTTTCTTCCACTTGATCAAATCGGCTATCTCACAGCCAATATCATACTGAATGGGCAAAAACTGGAAGCATTCCCTTTGAAAACTGGCACAAAACAGGGATGTCCTCTCCCTCCACTTCTATTAAACATAGTTTTGGAAGTTCTGGCCAGGGCAATCAGGCAAGAGAAAGAAATAAAGTGTATTCAATTAGGAAAAGAGGAAGTCAAACTGTCCCTGTTTGCAGATGGCATGTTTAGAAAACCCCATCACCTCAGCCCAAAATCTCCTTAAGCTGATAAGCAACTTCAGCATAGTCTCATAATACAAAATCAATATGCAAAAGTCACAAACATTCAAATACACCAATAACAGACAGAGAGCCAAATCATGAGTGAACTTCCACTCACAATTCCTTCAAATAGAATGAATTACTTAGGAATCAGCTTACGTGGGAAGTGAAGGACCTCTTCACGGAGAACTACAAACCACTGCTCAATGAAATAAAAGAGGACACAAACAAATGGAAGAACTTTCCATGCTCATGCATAGGAAAAATCAATACCATGAAAATGGCCATACTGCCCAAGGTAATTTATAGAGTCAATGCCATCCTCATCAAGTTACCAATGACTTTCTTCACAGAATTGTAAAAAAAAAACTACTCTAAAGTTCATACAGAACCAAAAAAGAGCCCACATTGCCAAGACAATCCTAAGCCAAAAGAACAAAGCTGGAGGCATCACACTACCTGACTTCAAACTATACTACAAGGCTACAGTAACCAAAACAGCATGGTACTGGTACCAAAACAGAGGTATAGACCAATGGAACAGAACAGAGGCCTCAGAAATAACACCACACATCTACAACTATCTGATCTTTCACAAATCTGACAAAAAAAGAAATAGGGATAGGATTCTCTATTTAATAAATGATGCTGGGAAAACTGGCTAGCCATATGTAGAAAGGTGAAACTGGATCCCTTCCTTATACCTTATATGAAAATTAATTCAAGATGGATTAGAGACTTAAATGTTAGACCTAAAACCATTAAAACCCTAGAAGAAAACCTAGGCAATACCATTCAGGACATAGGCATGGGCAAGACTAAATAACTAAATGACTTGGTGTTTCATGACTGAAACACCAAAAGCAATGGCAACAAAAGCCAAAATAGACAAATGGAATCTAATTATACTAAAGAACTTCTGCACAGAAAAAGAAACTATTATCAGAGTGAACAGGAAACCTACAGAATGGGAGAAAATTTTGCAATCTACCCATCTGACAAAGGGCTAATATCCAGAATCTGCAAAGAACTTAAACAAATTTACAAGAAAAAAACAACCCCATCAAAAAAGTGGGCAAAGGATATGAACAGACACTTCTCAGAAGAAGACATTTATGCAGCAATCAGACACATGAAAAAATGCTCACCATCACTGGTCATCAGAGAAATGCAAATCAAAACCATAATGAGATACTAGTTAGAATGGCGATCATTAAAAAGTCAGGAAACAACAGATGCTAGAAACAACAGAGAGCATGTGGAGAAATAGGAATGCTTTTACACTGTTGATGGGACTGTAAACTAGTTCAACCATTGTGGAAGACAGTGTGACGATTCCTTAAGGATCTAGAAGTAGAAATACCATTTGACCCAGCAATCCCATTATGGGTATATACCCAAAGGATTATAAATTGGGCTACTATAAAGACATATGCACACATATGTTTGTTGAGACACTATTCACAATAGCAAAGACTTTGAACCAACCCAAATGTCCATCAATGGTAGACTAGATTAAGAAAATGTGGCACATATACAGCATGGAATACTATGCAGTCATAAAAAAGGATGAGCTCATGTCCTTTGCAGGGACATGGATGTAGTTGGAAACAATCATTCTCAGCAAACTATCACAAGGACAGAAAACCAAACACCACATGTTCTCACTGATAGGTGGGAGTTGAACAGTGAGAACACTTGGACACAGGGCGGGGAACATCACACTCTGGGGCCTGTCATGAGGTGAGGAGCGTGGGGAGAGACAGGATTAGGAGAAATACCTAGTGTAAATGACAAGTTAATGGGTGCAGCAAACCAACATGGTACATGTATACATATGTAACAAACCTGCGCATTGTGCATGTGTACCCTAGAACTTAAAGTATAATTAAAAAATTAAATAAATAAATAAAAAGAAAATAGCAATACTATGTTAATTAGGGCAATGCAAGTTTTGAGGATAGGGTGATCAATGTTGCATTTGTGGCAGAGAAAGGGAAGATTAAGGATAATAATAAGATCACTTAATTATTGTTGATCCATCTACAAGACAGGGGTATTTGTATTAAGATGGGTCAGATGGCTAAATGTACGGAGATCAACGGTGATAGGAAATGAAGACAGAAATAAATAAAATCTCAATGCCAAAAATGAAAGCACTGAAGGAAAGAAAAGAGAATGAACAGCAATGAGAATAAAAGAAGAGCATCTGTTGGTGCTATATAAAGAACCAACACTGGAGTTAAACATATATGAGTGAGAACTTTACTTCTGCCATTTAGTAGACATAACTGTGGCCATTTAATAACTATTTGGACTACAGTTTCCCATTTGAAAAATAAGGGCAATAATAATTAATTATGTTGTTGTAAGGATAAAGTATAAAAATATTAGATGTAATTAGCGTTAGAGGATTTAAATGCGGAAAGAAAATGGACTTGCTGGAAGAGAATGGACAAAGCACTGAAAAAAAGGTGACAAGTAATGGAGATGTTGGGTTTTATTTTTTCTTTTTTTCCGAGGTGGAGTTTCTCTCTTGTTGCCCAGGCTGGAGTGCAATGGTGTGATTTCGGCTCATCGCAACCTCTGCCTCTTGGTTTTAAGCAATTCTCCTGCCTCAGCCTCCTGAGTAGCTGGGTTACAGGCATGTACCACCTTGCCCAGCTAATTTTGTATTTTTAGTAGAGATGAGGTTTCTCCATGTTGGTCAGGCTGGTCTTGAACTCCTGACCTCAGGTGATCCGCCCGCCTTGGCCTCCCAGAATGCTGAGATTACAGGTGTGAGCCACTATGCCCAGCCAACATGTTGGTTTTTAAGGAGATTGAGAAGGATTGAAATCCAGAGGCTAGGTGGAAGAGTTCACATTCAGTCAAAGATTTGTATTGTTTGTATCTCCTTAAGTAAACTCATAGAGTAATTCCATAATGGTGAGAATGAGATACCATTAAAAAATGTCAGATGAAGGAGTAAAAGGCTCTCTGATCTCCTTTAAGTCCTTCAGAGTGTCATTGGCTCTATCTCTGTCTCTTTCTAGTCAGTTTTGAAACCTCTGCTAAGAAAGAATACAATATCTCAGAACTCCCTCTCAAATACAAAGCATTATTAGATTTCTGCAGCTTGACTAACTTCTTAGCTTTGTGATATTAATTGGTTGTCTAGTGTACAGCAGTGTGAAGATGGCGACTTGCATTGGTATTCTCCAATACGACAATGATAACCCGTCAGGAGACTCATGAGTGGGCTTCTGTATAGCTGGGCAACAATTCCTTTCCACAAGCAAGGTAATCTAGTCTAATCAATATTTGGAATGTGGTCAGGTTAAACTAGGTACCAGGTCTTTGTTTACTTTTTTTATGAGAAATCATTACAACACAGAACTCAGCATGACTACTCAGTGTGCTTTCATATTTGGCCTCTTAGAAGACACCATATAAATCTCCATTAGAAATTAGTGCCAGGAAAACTTTACTGCTCCTGTTGGTATCATATGATTTCTTTTATAGTACATTGACAAAAATAGACCACACCGGGTTGTGCTTTTTTGTGTGTGTGTTTTGTGTTTTCTTATAGAAAATTCAAAACTAAGCAAAACACTAAGTAAAGTAACTGTGTTATTGGAGTCCTTTGTAGGATTTTGTTTTTAAGATTTGTTTGACAATGCTCAGTTAAAACACACACACACACACACTCAAAATTATATATATACCAATTTACAATTTAAAAAAGAATAGCAAAATGTTAATAGTGATTGTGCTTAAATGATGAGAGAATAGGTATGTTTTCTTCTCTAATCTTTATTCAATAAGTTGAGTAGTTTTACTTCTATTATAAGAGAAAATAAAAAGGATTAATCCTACATGACCTCAAATTTTTCTTACAGCAGTTTAATTTACTTATTTATTTATTTTGTTATTTTGTGTTTTCTTTGTCATCTTAAATGGATTATTCTTTGGAAACTAGCAGGAAATAAATTTTATGAAACATAAAATGCTGTATGTAAATATTTGGATAGATCAAAGACATTTATTTTAATGCTTTTTCTTTAAATTGATTCTAATTTTAAAGAATAGCACATTGTCATTGAGAATTTTGAGTGGGAAAATAAGAAAAGGCTAGTGAATATAAAGAAGTCAAATCAAAGAAAATATAAAAATCTAGTGAGAGCATCTTTGGATACTAGATAACCCAGCCTGTGGTATTGGCTGTGTTCATAAGTGCTCTTTAAAAAATAATAATAAAATAAGACGTAATGATAAGGGAACTTCCTGGGAAATCAGAGGATTAACATCTAAGTGTTGTGATTCTTGATTTTAAGAAATGGAGAGAGCCTCCTCCTGTCCTAAATTAGTTAGTTTCTCTTCTGGCTTGCTCTACCAACTAAGACTTGTATGTACGTGTGTGTGTGTATTAGTTTGTTTTCATGCTGCTAATAAAGACATACCTGAGACTGGGCAATTTATAAAAGGAAGAGGTTTATTGAACTTACAGTTCCATGTGGCTGCGTAGGCCTCACAATCATGGCAGAAGGTGAAAGTCTTGTTTCATGGAGGCAGACAAGAGAGAGCTTGTGCAGGGAAACTCCCATTTTTACAACCATCAGATCTCCTGAGACTCATTCACAATTATGAGAACAGCACAGGAAAGACCCACCCCCCATAATTCAATCACCTCCCACTGGGTTCATCCCACAACATGTGGGAATTGTGGGAGTAACAATTCAAGATGGCATTTGGGTGGGGACATAGCCAAACCATAACATTCTGCCCCTAGTCACTCCCAAATCTCATGTCCTCACATTTAAAAACCAATCATGTTTTCCCAATAGTCCCCCAAAGTGTTATTTCAGCATTAACTCAAAAGCCAACAGTCCCAAGTCTCATGTGAGACACAGTAAGTCCCTTCTGCCTATGAGCCTGTAAAATCAAAAGCAAGTTAGTTACTTCCTAGATACAATGCGAGTACGGGCATTGGATAAATACAGTCATTCCAAATGGGAGAAATTGGCCCAAACAAAGGGGCTGCAGGTCCCATGAAAGTCCAAAATCCAGGGCAGGGAGGCGCAGTGGAAGTCAAATCTCAAAGCTCCAAAATGATCTCCTTTGACTTCATGTCTAATATCTAGGTCACACTGATGCAAGGGGTGAGTTCCCATGGTCTTGGGCAGCTCCACCCCTGTGGTTTTGCAGGGTACAGCCTCCTTCCCAGCTGCTTTCCCAGGCTGGCACTGAGTGCCTGTGGCTTTTCCACCCTTACTGTGTAAGCTGTAGGTGGATCTTTCATTCTTGGTCTGGAGCTCACAGCTCCACTAGGTGGTGTCCCAGTAGGGACTCTGTGTGGGATTCCCACCCGGATTTCCCTTCCACAATGCCCTAGCAGAGGTTCTCTATGTGGACCCTGCCCCTACAGCAAACTTCGCTTGGGCATTCAGGCATTTCCATACATCTTCTGAAATCTAGGCGGAGGTTCCCAGATCCCAATTCTTGACTTCCGTGCAATCACAGGCTCAATAACACGTGGAAGCTGCCAAGGCTTGACACTTGCACCCTTTGAAGCTGTGGCCTGAGCTCTGTATTGGCCCCTTTCAACCATGGCTGGAGCAGTTGGGATGCAGGGACCCAAGTCCCTGTGGTGCACACAGCATGGGTACCCTGGGCGCAGCCTATGAAACCACATTTTCCTCTTAGGCCTTCAGGCCTGTGACGGGAGGGGCTGCTGTGAAGACTTCTGATATGCCCTGGAAATACTTTCCCCATCATCTTGGGGATTAACATTTAGCTCCTTGTTACTTATGCAAATTTCTGCAGCCAGCTTGAATTTATCCTCAGAAAGTGGGATTTTATGTTCTATTGCATTGTAGGCTGCAAATTTTCTGAACTTTTATGCTCTGTTTCCCTTTTGAAATTGAATGCCTTTAACAGCACCGGAGTCACCTCTGGAGTGCTTTGCTGCTAGAAAGTTCTTCTGCCAGATACCCTAAATCATCTCTGTCAAGTTCAAAGTTCCACAAATCACTAGGGCAGGTGTAAAATGCCACCAGTCTCTTTGCTAAAACATAGCAAGAGTCACCATTGCTCCTGTTCCCAACAAGTTTCTTATTCCCATCGGAGACCACCTCAACCTGGACTTTATTGTCCACATTACTATCAGCATTTTGGGCGAAGCCATTCAACAAGTTTCTAGGAAGTTCCATACCTTCCCACATTTTCCTGTCTCCTTTTGAGCCCTCCAAACTGTTCCAACCTTTGCCTATTCCCCAGTTCCAAATTTATTTCCACATTTTTGGGCATCTTTTCAGTAGTCCCCCACTCTACTGGTAGCAATTTACTGTATTTGTTTGTTTTCACACTGCTAATAAAGACATATCTGAGACTGGGCAATTTACAAAAGGAAGAGGTTTATTGAACTTATAGTTCCACGTGTCTTGGGAGGCCTCACAATCATGGTGGAAGGTAAAAGGCATGTCTCACATGGCAGCAGACAGGTGAGAGCTTGTGCAGGTTGACTCCCATTTTTGAAACCATCAGATCTCATGAGACTCATTCACTATGATGAGAACAGCACAGGAAAGACCTGCCCTAATAATTCAATCACCTCCCACCGATTCCTCCCATGACACATGGGAATTATGGGAATTACAATTCAAGATGAGATTTGGGTGGGGAAAGAGTCAAACCATATCTGTGTGTGTGTGTGTGTGTGTGTGTGTGTGTGTGTGTGTGTGTGTGTTAAGAAGAGAAGAGAAGTGAAAGGAAGAGAAAAAAATGGAAGGGGCTGAAAAGAGGAAAGGAAGCGAGAGGAGGGGATAGAAGGCAGCAGGGGAAGAAAAGAGACAGTTTTGCAGCCTTGGACTTAGTGGAAATGATTAAGAATCATACTTTTAAGGATAAAAGAAAGGGAAGGAGTTAGTCTGAATACCGAAGGAAAAAGGTTGTAAAAACAAACTTCTTTGGCTTCTTTCTTCAATAGCTTTCATTTTTTTAAGAATCTGTCATTATTATGAGAATTTATTTTAGATGCAATAGAATACATGCAACCTATATTAAATAGTTGAGTGATTGTGTGGGGAACATTCTTAATAATATGAATCCAATTTTATTTGCATGTGAGTATAAAAGTCTTGGCATTGAATAGGGTGCTGATTTTGTCTTCTAATGTATTATATGTTATTTCTATTTGATGCTATTGATAGAGTTACAGAACACTTCATTACTGTACTTGTTCAAGGCAATAATAAAAATTATTGACTAGGAAGGTGTTCTTAGATTTCCATCATTGACTTCTTGCTGTATTTATAATATTTTACTACAAGAATATCTGTATTATGATGGTTATAGAAAGATAGTAGAAACTTGATTACTGCCCTCAAGAAAACTGTAATTTGGCTAAGGAGGTATGAATATGTTGAATAATGTGTTTTATCTGGTCAAGATTATAAGACAGATACAAAGTTAGAGATATTAAAGATCAGAAAAGGAAGAAATATTTTTCATCTTGCTTGATCCAGAGAAGGAGATAATTGAATTGAGTCTTGGCGAGTAGGTGGCTTTGGTATGTAGAAATAAAGGAGTAGACATTTCAGAAAAAGGAATGCACCAGCAGAAGGTTAAGACAGTTGAAGATAAGACATAATCAGGAAATGTCAGATTAGGCAAAGAAAATCAGTTAAATAATTTTCATAAATTTAGTTAGCAAATAAATTTCCAGTTTTTTATTGTTAGTCTTAAACATAAACCCACATTCTTTCCCTTTGTTATGCTGTTTCTGTTCCATTGACTCTTTAAGAAGAAAAGAGTTACTCAACCAGGCAGTACTTAGGGACATTCCTTTAGACATGTTGTGCAAAATAGATAGTAAGAGGAAGCCCTTAAAGAACTTGCAATGGTTCACATTGGAAGAGTAGTTTTCAGTCATTTATTTGAACACTATCTGTCCTTCCTATCGAATATTAGGATTAAAATCCATAGGCTACTTCCTCATCTATCCATCTTTATTTAACTATTTAGACAAATGTAAATTTTTCCATAGTGGCATGATGTAAATAGCAATGTGGACAGTTTACACTGCCAAAAGGTCCTTCTAAGGCCTGTCAATTAAAATTTGGGAAACAAACTGGTCTGTGATTGATGAACCCATCTTTTAACCGGGATCCCTTAGGCTAGATTTCCTCATTAATGAAGACTGCACTGCTGTCTTGAAAATAGCCGTTATCTTTTGGTCATTCACAGCCCAAGAAAGCACTCTATAATTCATTTTTCTGAGTGGAAAATCTCACAAGAAAGTTTCATTATCTCTTCAACTAATTATTTACCAGAACCTTTTGTAAAAATAGTGGCATTTGGGGCTGAAAGATGTCAAAAATATTCTTGATTACAATAAGCACAAGGAAAAACAAGTATTATGAAGACGACATGAAATCTTGTATTCCAAATAATCAATTTGATCATTACACATTGTATGCTTGTATCAAAATAGCACATGTACCCAATAAATATGTACAACTATTATGTGTCAATAATTTCAACAGACCTTATAATTTGCAGGACAAGTTGAGAAGAATTAATTAAATTCCATTCTAATTTTTCACATTCAATTAAATGAAGACGACGTGAATTTCATGCTTACTTCACAGATTTGCAAAAGTACTTTGAATGTTTAAACTGCTCTGCAAATGTTGTTAAAGTATTGACCCAAATAATAAGCAATGTTATTTTAAGACTAAGAAACTCATATGGAGCTGTCTTGACATTCAAAGATATAGACCTTGCTTAACCTCTCTTGGTTCCTCAGTTATGTCATTGCTTCTGCTACAATATACTGTTCTGAATTACATTACCAATTAAGGGGAACAGGATGCTCAGAAAAGACAAGCTGTATAATGGTTTGGGAATAATTATATATATATATATATATATATATATATATATATATATATACACATATATATATTTAATCTGAATTTAAAAATTTTTGACTTTTCTTTTTAAAATGCAGTTGTATTCCTTGTGGCTATATTAGCTGTTTTGTTCACAACATTCTGTAAAGCTTTATAAGAAAAGGCATGTAAAACAATTGGGTAATTTTTTTGAAAGGAATAAATAAATATACATTATCCATAGCATCAGAAAAGGTACAAATCTAAGTAGAATGAATCTTTTCCTCTCTAAGAACTGTAATTTCAAAATTGCATTTGAAAACTCCAATTCAAGATGATCTGAAACTAAAATCAATGCTGTCTACTTTTCGGCATTTGCCTAAGTTCTACATTATTTAGGTGTCTGTATTGTTACTCAGTTCTTTATTAATACTGTGATGTGAGTATGCTTTCCTCATTTATTCCCATTTCAAAACTAAAATGATTTCAATGGGTAGCTAGGGAAAAATTTTATTTGTTAAAATAACCAATTCTTTGCACAGAGTGTGCTATAGTAAAACAATTGGCTGCAATGGCAATGAAAGCACTTACTTCTATATTGGAGATATCCCTAGAATGTTCTAGTTGCATTAATTGCCAGACTTTATACGTTCAACATAATTCTGTGATTAGTTCCAGAAAAATAGCCAGAGTTTAAAATATTTCAAACTTGTTTTTTTTGTAAGTAGTCTGGGATTTATAGCTTCTAACACCGTATTATTAGAAATGCCTCTGAATTATGAGGCATGGATTTAAATGATAACTATCAATAGAACAACTACCATAAAAAAATCATCTATTATATGTAAAAAATCAATTGACCAAGATATAAACTGTGAATCTCTTCTAGTTTCTTTGGTCACGTGATGGAGCTTGTCTCTTCAGCCACCACTGTCTGTGATTACATCAACATATTCCATGGAAACAAAAATAAGGTTATTGAGCCAGTCTCTCATCAATAGTTATACCTAAGGGGAACTAACTGGCTAGAGAAAAATAGGAATTTGTTATCTCATAACTTCACACAAAGACTTCAAGCAAAATGAAATGAGAATTTGTATATAAATAAAATAGCTGAAATTTCAGGCTGTTTTAATGCTATAGTTCTGCAGTGTCCTTTATAACTTTCTATCCAAGTAATGATTTCAGGTTTATAAATGTATACAACTCACCTAGCAGACCAAGAAGAAATGCTATTAAAGACCGTGAATTAGTAGCTTTTTATAAGTCATTAAATTCTGTTATAGATCAAGCATTAGTAAGTATCAGCAGGTCACAGAGCACAGTAGTAAACACTATGATTTATATGTGGTTTCCCATAATTCAAGAGAAAGCTCTCTTTGGTTCGTCCAAGCAACAGAAAGATGAATATCAATTACCTTTTATTTATTTATTTATTCTTTTGAGACAGAGTCTCACTCTATCTCCCAGGCTGGAGTGCAGTGGCATGATCTCAGCTCACTGCAACCACGCCTCCCTGGTTCAAGTAATTCTCCTGCCTCAGCCTCTAGTGTAGCTGGGATTTTAGGTGGGTGCCACCATGCCTGGCTAATTTTTTTTTTTTTTTTTTTTTTTGAGACAGAGTTTCAATATTGTTGCCTAGGTTGGAGTGCAGTGGCGTAATCTTGGCTCACTGCAGCCTCTGCCTCCCTGATTCAAGCAATTATCCTGCCTCAACCTCCTAGGTAACTGGGATTACAGGCACCTGCCACCATGCCCAGCTAAATTTTTTGTATTTTTAGTAGAGACAGGGTTTCACCATGTTGGCCAGATTGGTCTCAAATTCCTGACCTCAAGTCATCTGCCTGCCTCGGCCTCCCAAAATGCTGGGATTATAGTCACTCTGCCCAACCTATTATCTTAAAAATCTACTCTTATGATCATTTTAATCTTATATGTAACTCTAAAACTTTTGTTAAGTTGATAGTTCAAAAAGAATTGTGATTTTAGAAAATTATGCTGTAGGATTTTAGGGACTGGGAGTTTTCTAATGGTGGCACACATATCATATACACACGTCTTTCAGTTGTGTTGGGGGGAAATTGATGTAAGTTTAAGATGGTCTTCCCCAAAATTTGTACAAAAGAATTAGAGATAGGTCTCTAAAATCTCCTCACGTAGTTCTTATTTTCCTGAATGAGAGAACAGTTTTTTACAGTCCTATAATAAATTTTCAGTTTCTTTTTTTCTTTGTTTAACTTTTATTTTAAGTTTGGGGGTACATGTGCTGGTTTGTTATAAAGGTAAACTTGTACCATGGGGGTTTGTTGTACAGATTATTTCATCATTCAGGTATTAAGCCTGGTGTAAACTCATTAGTTACTTCTCCTGATTCTCTGCGTCCTCTCACCCTCCACCCTCCAATGGGCCCCAGTGTGTTTTGTTGCCTTCTGTGTGTCCATGTGTTTTCATCATGTAGCTCCCACTTATTAGTGAGAACATGCGGTGTTTGATTTCTGCTCCTGTGTTAGTTTGCTAAGGATAATGGGCTCCAGCTCAATGAATGTTCCTGCAAAGAACATCATCTTGTTCTTTTTTATGGCTGCTTAGTATTCTGTGGTGTATATGTACCACATTTTCTGTATTCAGTCTACCATTGCTGGTCTTTTAGGTTGATTCCATGTCTTTGCTATTGTGTTTTGTGCAGCAGTGAACATATTCATGCATGTGTCTTTATGATAGAGCAACTTATATTATTTTGGACACCCAGTAATGGAATTTCCGTGTCAAATGGTAGTTCTATTTTTAGGTTTTTGAGGAATTGCCACACTGTTTTACACAATGGTTGAACTAATCTACACTTCCATCAGCAGTGTATAAGCATTCCTTCTCTACAACCTCCACAGTATCTGTTAATTTTTGACTTTTTAATAGTAGCCATTCTTACTTGTGTGAGATGGTACCTCATTGTGGTTTCGATTAGCATTTCTGTAACAATCAGTGGTGTTGACATTTTTTCCATATGCTTGTTGGCTGCATGTATGTCTTCTTTTGAAAAGTGTCTGTTTATATCTGTTGCTCCCTTTTTAATGGAGTTCTTTGTTTTTTTTCTTATGAATTTAAGTTTCTTATAGATGTTGGATATTCGATCTTTGTCAGATGCATAGATCATTTTGCTGTAAAGAAGATCTTTAGTTTAATTAGATCCCATTTGTCAATTTTTGCTTTTGTTGCAATTGTTGTTGGCTGCCTTGTCATGGAATCTTTACTTATTCCTGTGACCAACATGGTATTGCTTAGGTTGTC
This sequence comes from Piliocolobus tephrosceles, assembly GCF_002776525.5. NCBI lineage: Eukaryota > Metazoa > Chordata > Mammalia > Primates > Cercopithecidae > Piliocolobus > Piliocolobus tephrosceles. Next base: position 41,129,182 of record NC_045448.1, on the reverse strand, counting down.
TTCCAGGGTTTTTATAGTTTTGGGTTTTACATCTAAATCTTCAATTAATCTTTTAGTTAATTATTGTATATGGTATAAAGAAGAGGTCCAGTTTCAATCTTCTGCATATGGCTACCCAGTTATCCCAGCACCATTTATTGAATAGGGATTCCTATCCCCAAAGCAATCAGGCAAGAGAAAGAAATAAACAGTATCCAAATAACGGGCATCCAAATGCAAACTATTCCTGTTTGCAGATAGCGTGATCCTATATCTAGAAAACCCCATGGTCTCAGCCCAAAAACTCCTTAGCTGATAAACAACTTCAGCATTGTTTGAAGATACAACATCAGTGTACAAAAATTATCAGCATTCCTATATACCAACAACAATCAAGCTGAGAGTAAAATTAGGAATGCAATCCCACTCACAATTGCCACAACCAGAATAAAATACCTACAAAAACAGCTAACCAGAGAGGCAAAAGATCTCTGCAAGGATAACTACAAAATACTGCTCAAAGAAATCAGAGATGACACAAGCAAATGAAAAAAAATTTCATATTCATGGATAAGGAGAATGAATATTGCTAAAATGACCAGACTGCCCAAAGCAATTTATAGATTCAATGATATTTCTATTAAACTGTCAAAGACATTCTTCAAAGAACTAGGAAAAGATATTTTAAAATTCATATGGAACCAGTCCAAGTAGCCAAGGCAATCCTAAGCAAAAAGAACAAACCTAGAGGCATCAGGTACCTAACTTCAAACTATACTACAGGGCTATAGTAACCATAATAGCATGGTACTGGTACATAAAAAAGACATATAGACCAATGGAACAGAATAGAGAACCCAGAAATAAGACTGCATACTTACAACTATCAGTTTCATTTTTAGTAGAATCAGAAACCAAGATCAAAATAGTCTCATTGGAAGTTTTTACTTCATTTGCTATTCCATATCAATGACCTTAGTTTACATTTATCTTTTCCTTCAAATGTTCATATTGTATTTCTAAAAATGATATGTAAGTCACATTTGTAGCTATATCTGTGGGTTGTTCCTCCTCTTTCTTTTAACCAATGGATGGCTTTCTCATCAGATTCGTATATTAAGTGTGGTAATTGAGAGCATGAGCTCGTAGCTAGAAAACTTGGGTTTAAATTTCTACTCTGACGGTTACTAGTTATGTAACTTTAGACAACCTATTTAACCACTCTATGATTCAGCTTTCTTATAGCATTCTCATACAGATTAAATTGCTCAATACATGTAATGAGTCAAAAAATACCTAGCACCAAGTAATCACTCTTATTACTATTATTATCCCTATTATTTTTATTATAGGCAAAAATGTATATGTGGATGATCTGTTGGGAAGCTTTCTATCTGCTCAGTTTCCCAGGAGCATTATTTCAAGAAGCTAATGATTTCAGAAGTAACATAGACAAATTCTAACCTGTAAGTCCTGATGTCTTGGCTCCAAGAGTCTAAAGAGAGTTTATCTTCAAATAACTGTAAAAGACAGGAGCATTAATGTGAAACAGAGTGGCCCTGATTGAGGGAGAGGGTGGGCTTAGCAGTTTGATGGTTGACCAGAAGGATGGCAACTATCCTGATGCTAGAAGATGAATTGATACCGCTTTTGGAGAAAGATGGGTGGAATGGTACTGGCTTTAGAAACATTGTTCTCATGGGTAGGCATGTAGAATTCAGCATCCGGGAGTGACAGATTTCAAGGATTCAGATGAGAAAGATGGGCTTTCAGATAAACAATGGGAATTCTGAGCCATGTGGCAACCTAGGTCTTCAGAAACTAGGAATACATGTAGAATCTAAGCCAAGAGGTATCTGCTCTCTGCCAAAGAGAGAAGAACTAATCTCTGCCCCATACCAGTGACTGGTGAAGGTCTGTAAGTGAATGGCAGCAAACACACTTGACTTTAATGTGAAGTACATCCAAGGTAGAGGCTCTTTATATGATTCAGGCTCTAAATTGTCACTGGGCTAAGGAGTGGTTTGTTTGAAAGCTCAACTAGGACAAGTCGCTGACTCAAATATGGATTAAGGTGATAGGTTGTTTGTAAATGAATGGAAGGTTAAGATCTTTCAATTAATTTTCTTTACTATACCCAGCATTTCTTGTGTTTGGTATTTGTTGGACCTTGAATTGCAGTATATACTCAATGGGTCCTACTCGTTCACAGACACCACATAGCTGATTCTCTCCTGCTGTTGGTATCATCATTTATTTCTCTTTTCAGAGCAGATGGAGACCTCATGGCTGTATTCCCCTGCCCAGTACCCTCCTCACGCTTCCTTCAAAAGCCATGCATGCACACCCATCTTCCTGTCTTTTGTGGAGTGGACTCTGCCCTCTCCTGCTTCATGTGTCCTTCAGGATGGTTCTCTTCCTGTTCTGTCAGGATCTACCAGATGTCTTCAGTTAACCCCCCACTGATTAACAAGAGAGATTGCTCCACAGGGCAGACATTCGCTTTATAGGCCAGGATGTTTCTCATTTTATGTAGCTTTAGAGAGTGTGATGAGAGGTGGCATAAATTAAAACGTCAGCCTCATCTTCCTTTCATATACATTAAACAAGCTGAATGAGAAAAAGAAAACACCCTGATTATTTTAGTGAGCAATAATTTAAGATTTAAAAAGTGAGCATTCTGTATAATTCAGGAAGTAAATAGATTTATGAGAATAGTAAATCTCAACCAAAACCTCAAAAGTGTGAGACCCCATCTCTACAAAAAATTAAAAAATTAACTGGGCATGGTGGTGCTCATCTGTGGTCCTGGCTACTCGGGAGGCTGAGGAGAGACGATGGCCTGAGTCCAGGAGTTCGAGGCTACAGAGAGATGTGATAGTGCCAATGCACTCCAGATTGAGTGACAAAGCAAGACTCCATCTTAAACAAACAAACAAACAAACACACACAAATCCCTCAAAAGTTTCTAATCACCACCCCCATATCTTGCCCTATACAGTATATGTAAATCCCCCAAAAGAGATGAAGCAAATTACTGAAATGTTGTTTTTACCACTAAAATGTTTGGATGGAGAGAAGATGCCCTTATTTATAAGTGGTTATTTCAAGACCCATTTAATGGCTATTTGTATCCTTTTCCTAAAAAATAATTAATTGTTACTGTTTCCCTGCACATTACGTACCTTGACTCCTTGACTCAAAAAAAAAAAAAAAAAAAAAAACAAACTGAAAAGTTTCCCCAGACAGCATACATTAGTATGTCTAGAAGCCATTGCCTTCCAAACAGCTCTGTTCTTTCTGAAATGTTATTTTAAAAAAGTCCCGATAAAAACATTCCGAGGTTACAAATTATCTCTGCCACTTAGACCTGACATGGCAAAACTAAGAGAAAAAAAAATGTTTTAACTGTTTCTGAAAGAGACTATAGGCAGCTTTAAAACTTTGTCCTCTCTTAAAGAAAATCCTAAATTACAAAATAAAAAAAAATTAGCATTTCACTATGCTGGTGTAGCAGGATGAGCCACAGTCAAAACACCTCAGACACCGAGTTAAAGAAAGAAGGGCTTTATTCAGCCGGGAGCATCGGCGGACTCATGTCTCCAAAAACCGAGCTCTCCAAGTAAGCAATTCCTGTCCCTTTTAAGGGCTTACGACTCTAAGGGGGTCTGCGTGAGAGGGTCGTGATCGATTGAGCAAGCAGTGGGTACGTGACTAGAGGCTGCATGCACTGGTAATTAGAATAGAACAGAGCAGGACAGGGATTTTCACAGAGCTTTTCCATACAATGTCTGGAATCTATAGGTAACATAACCAGTTAGGTCAGAGGTCAGTCTTCAACTACCAGGCCTGGAATGCAGCACGGGTTATCTGACTACTGATTTTACTTCTGTTTTGTCTTTAACTCCTACTTTTCCTTTGAGGCAGAAATTGGTCATAAGACAATATGAGGGGTGGTCTCCTCCCTTACTAGAACTTTATCAAGATTATTACAGTTTTTGTCAATGTTCTAGTTGCAAAATTCCATAAATTTTAAGTGGTCTTCTACAATCTTGTTTTTCCCTGTAAACTGTGATTTTGCTGAGCTGAAATTTTTCAGAAGTGTGTATGTATAGCATTGAAACAGAAATGCCTGCTTTGTTTTTCTGAGCTGTGCATGCTTTTCTTAAGTGCAAGAGAAGCATTGAGGCTTGGGATGATTTTTCATACACCAAAGTGTAATATTAAATTTGAGTGGCACAATTTAATAATGTTTAGCTCTACTCAGTGAAAGATTTACAGTGGCAATACGACAGCCAAATGTTTTTCATGTCAATCAGTTATTTTCAAATTTAATGCCATAGCCTTATTATAGAAATAGTTCTGTTATAGTTCAAGTATTTTTATTGTTTTTGAGGCATTAACAGAGCACTAGGATGGAAAACTAGGTCTCATCAATTAAATATTCCAGATTTTTTTTCCTACGTTTTGCCTGAGTGTGAAATTTAAAATAATTCACACTGTATAAAATCTGAGCATAAAATATGGCTGAGAAGCAGGACTGATTCTGGTAAAATCAATCACATTACTTCATCTGAACATGTTTTCTTAAGGAGTATAGGACAAAAGAAGAAAATGATGTTAGTAATTACTTCTTAAATTAGGTTCGTGGTGACCTTGTGGAAATTCTCCTATAATTCTGAGTAAAAAGACATCTATTCTGTGTCCCACAGTAGAGAGCAATAATTAGAGAAGTAATTCTGGAAGAAGAAGAAAAAACAACAACCTTACGTTGTTGACTCCAGGTGTTCTGAATTGAATCAGAAATTGAGTACTCCAGATCTGTCCTAACAAGAGTTTTAAAGTTAAATGGGGACTGATGATCAAGGGTACAGGCTTGCCAAGCAATGCTGTCTGAGATAATATATCATGGTACCTATCCAGTTCAAAAACACACACATTATAAGAAAACTAATACATTGTATTAAAAATCACAACCATGCAATTTTTTTTTTTCTGTTTTTAACAACTATTGGTCTGCCTCACAGGTAGAGGATTCTTTTTTTCTTAAAGATAAGTTTAGGCATATCTGACATATTATATTTGTCCATAGGTTTATGCTAGTCAGTTGAGGCAATGGTAATGCAGTGCTGCATGTGATTGGTGAGTCATGAAGCCTCCATCCTTCAGGAATCTGGATAAATTCAGAAGTGTAGAGTGCAGTAGTTGCACAAAAGGCCTAACATTGGAGAAACTAGTCTGAATGTTGGTTATGTTGTCTGTTAATTGTGTGACCTTGTGCATGTAACCTCACTGAGCTTCAATTTCTCAGTTATGACAAAGTAGAAAACCCATTATGGTGTTTTAGGTTGAATTTATTAACATCAATAAAGCCACTACTATTCAGTAAATTTTAGATCTGGTTAGTTATTGGAGTAATGTATTAACTGGAGTAGCTAGATAATCTATTGATAAGCTAAACCACATCTTGTTTTCACCACCAGAGAGGCCTCCAAGATGGTAGCCACTCTTATTCCCACCCCCAGAAGGGTAAGTAAGTCATGTTCTTAAGAAGTGAACTTATCTTTCTCAAGAGAATTGATTATCATTTTTATGTTTCTGGATTGGAAAGGAGTCATTGACAGTCAGTGTTGGTATTGACCTGAAGTCTTTCTTTAAACTTTTGTTTCAATGCCCATGAAGTCATTGAAGCTAAATTGTCTAAAGGGAGAAAGGAATGGATGGATTTTGTTGTTGTTGTTATGAGTGTGAAGGGTTTGAACACCCAGAAGAGACTGGAAGCAAGGAGAAAGTGGTGAGGCCCTGGTACAGGGGTTTGGACCCCTGAGCCACATCTTGAGAAAGGTTCTCTAGAGGGTATGCTACCCAGACAGTGGGTGAATGGGTGTATAGAAAAACTCTTAGATCCCTGGAAGCTTCCAAGGAACAGTACTAGATCAGAGAAGCAACCTTAGCCCTCCCTGCCTGACAAAATTCCTTAGGGCAGTGTGAGAATTGATCTTTTCTTCCATTATTTAATCATAATTGAGAACACATTGGCTGAGATGAGAAACTTGATCTATGACTTGCACATTCATGCAAGTGGGGAAAAGAAAAAAAACCTACCACTTTCTCACCCTTTGAGTGTCACATTATTGAACCACCCAATGAGAATGCCTCATTGAATCTCTCACCTCCAACTTCAAACCACATTTGGACCCCCGCAGGAGGGGAAGAGTTAGGAGGGGAGTTTCTGTACTTCTATCTCTTTTTATTTATTTATTTATTTATTTATTTGTTTGTTTATTTATTTATTTATTTATTTTTTTTTATTATACTTTAAGTTCTAGGGTACATGTGCATAGCGTGCAGGTTTGTTTCTTATGTATACTTGTGCCATGTTGGTGTGCTGCACCCATCAACTCGTCAGCACCCATCAATTCATCATTTATATCAGGTATAACTCCCCAATGCAATCCCTCCCCCTTCCCCCCACCCCATGATAGGCCCCAGTGTGTGATGTTCCCCTTCCTGAGTCCAAGTGATCTCATTGTTCAGTTCCCACCTATGAGTGAGAACATGCGGTGTTTGGTTTTCTGTTCTTGTGATAGTTTGCTAAGAATGACGGTTTCCAGCTGCATCCATGTCCCTACAAAGGACGCAAACTCATCCTTTTTTATGGCTGCATAGTATTCCTTGGTGTATATGTGCCACATTTTCTTAATCCAGTCTGTCACTGATGGACATTTGGGTTGATTCCAAGTCTTTGCTATTGTGAATAGTGCCGCAATAAACATACGTGTGCATGTGTCTTTGTAGTAGCATAATTTATAATCCTTTGGGTATATACCCAGTAGTGGGATGGCTGGGTCATATGGTACATCTAGTTCTAGATCTTTGAGGAATTGCCATACTGTTTTCCATAATGGTTGAACTAGTTTACAATCCCACCAACAGTGTAAAAGTGTTCCTATTTCTCCACATGCTCTCCAACACCTGTTGTTTCCTGATTTTTTAATGATTGCCATTCTAACTGGTGTGAGATGGTATCTCATTGTGGTTTTGATTTGCATTTCTCTGATGGCGAGTGATGATGAGCATTTTTTCATGTGTCTGTTGGCTGTATGAATGTCTTCTTTTGAGAAATGTCTGTTCATATCCTTTGCCCACTTTTTGATGGGGTTGTTTGTTTTTTTCTTGTATATTTGTTTGAGTTCTTTGTAGATTCTGGAAATTAGCCCTTTGTCAGATGAGTAGATTGCAAAAATTTTCTCCCATTCTGTAGGTTGCCTGTTCACTCTGATGGTAGTTTCTTTTGCTGTGCAGAAGCTCTTTAGTTTAATTAGATCCAATGCCACACATCTACAACCATCTGATCTTGTACTTCTATCTCTTAAGAGCAGTGTGGGGAGGGCGTTGGGTGATCGCAAGCTGGGAAGAGAAGAACGTGTGTACATTGTCATTATAATCACCTCAATATATTTTGAAATTGATATGACTTTTTGATCTTCTAAACACTGGAAGAGTTTAATTAAAAGATTTTTCATGTTTATATTATCAGGAAGAGTTCAGCTCTAGAATTTTTGAGAAAAGAATGTGTTTTTTTTTCTAACCTGAGGATAGTAAATATCTTTCAACCTTCAACTGAGGTATTTTGAGGCAACTGTTGTTAATTGTGCTGCTTGTTTTACACTCTGGGTTTCATTAGATAAGTGGTGGTGTCATTTAAAACTACCAAGTAAGGAGGCTCTGAAGGAGAGAAAGGAAAACCAGTTAAAACTAAAAAGACAGGAGAAGCCCTATGGTGAAGTTAGAGACAGATCATCAGCTTTTTCCTTCTCTTAAAATGTAAAACAATTTTTGTTTTCTATCTCTCCTTTCAGGTACTTTGATTCTTTCCATAGCATATTACCTAGTTTATAAAAAGCTTTTGAAAATAACTATTTTTACAGGTACTGTTACCGCCTTGTAATTTAGCTTGAGTAGAAGAATGACAAAGCTGGCAGAATTTAAGTTATGATTGCTTTAGAAATTTAGCAGCACACTGCTCAGCTGTAGAAAACAATGCCATTGTTAGAAATAAGGGATCTTATTCTGTTCAATATTTTGGGAAGAATGGAGACCTGAAACAGAAACTTCCCAAGAAGTTGGACTTATAATAAAGTTTCCAGGGACTTGTGCTAATTGTTTACTATACACAGGGTTTTACATTCACTGTGAGAGTTATTACCTATGACTATCCTGGAAGGAAAATATAAGCTAGTATTTCCATTTCTTGAATCAATTACATTGTACCAAAAATGTGTGGATGAGAAATATGTTACCACGTAGTCTAGGTAATAATGTGTTATACAAGCAAATAAGGCTTGTAATTATTTTAGTGATTTTCAAAATACTTCATTTTAAAGCAGAAAAAGAAAACAGTTTTCACAGAAAAGAGATTATGTGTGAAATGAAAGTAGATTTATTAAATCTTAGCCAATAAATAGATTTCAAATTTCCATGGTGATCTCTCTTTGTACAATTATTACTTCAGAACTTACACTGAAGATGTATGAAGCATATTTAACAAATACCTAGAATATTTTAAAATTAATTAATGACACAACTAGGAGTTGAAAACTGTTTTCTGGTTTTGTTTTTTTTTTTTTTTTTTTTTTTTTTGAGATGAAGTTTCATTCTTGTCACCCAGGCTGGAATGCAATGGCACAATCTAGGCTTACCATAACCTCTGCCTCCAGGGTTCAGGTGATTCTCCTGCCTCAGCCTCCCAAGTAGATGGGATTACAGGCAGCCGCCATCACACCCAGCTCATTTTTTGTATTTTTAGTAGAGATGGAGTTTCACCATGTTGGCCAGGCTGATCTTGAACTCCTTGACCTCAGGCGATTCACCCTCCTTGGCCTCCCAAAGTGCTGTGATTACAGGAGTGAGCCACCATGCCTGGATGAAAACTGTATGTTTATTCCATCATTATATCCTACTCAGATTTATTGGCTATTTATCTGAAAAAAAGAAAAGAAAAGAAAAGATTCCCTGCCGTGTACATTTCCACATTTCCATACATTATTTTCTTTCAATTTTCAGTATGACCATCTGCAGTTTGTTTTATTAAAGACCAGAAAGGTTAACTGAATTGAAAAAAGTCACTCAGCTATTAAGTACCTGAGCCAGAATTAGAAGCAAGCACTGTGTCTTTCTAAATATACGACAATTTTTACATGAAGAGACTTTACTACTTCATAGCTGACTTCTTTGTGGGTTGGTAATTGCTCCACTCTGAAATGATAAGACTGTGTCTAAAAACTTTACCCGGGACAGAGAGGGGCTTTTCAAAGTTCAGAAAACTGACGGTGCAACCGGATGCCAGGCTGTGAAGCAGAGGTAGATCTAATTATCAGAAAGCTACTAACAAGGTTGTAAAAGATAAAAAGATCTGTGGAGTCTTAAAGTTGAGAGAGAAGAAAAATGTGCTTGCTACCACCACTTCTATTAAACATTTTTATTAGAAATTATAATCGAGAAGAAGAAATAAAAGGCATTGAATTTAAAGAGGAAAAAGTAAATATGTTCTTATTTACAGATAATGTGATCATTATGTAGAATATAATAAACAAATAACAACAACTATGAAAAACTCTGTAAATAATAATGAAACTAAGAAGACAATCACAATGGTCAAAGGCAGTAGTTTGCTAGACCTGCTGACATCTATTCTCAAGAACTAATTTTTAACAATAATGTCTTGTAATTTCAAAATGGTTAGAAGAGATGATTTGGAATATTCTCACCACAGAGAAGTGTTAAGTGTTTGAGGTTATGTATATGCTAATTACCCTGATTTGATTATTACACAATGCACACATGTATTGAAACATCACACTGTATCCATAAATATATACCAATATCATGTGCCAATCAAAAACAAAATAAAACTTAACAAAATTGACAAATTGAACCCCAGGAAAAGTTAAATTTCCTGTTCATCAAAAAATACCACTAAGAAAATCACAAGGAAAACCATGAACTGGGATAAAATTGCATCCATATATCCTTAAGACTTGTGTCTTGAGTATATAATAGACTCTTTCCAATGAACAATAAAAAGATAGACAATATGATTAACAGTTGGCAAAAGACTTGGACAGTTCACTAAAGATATATGGATGGTCAATAATCTCATGACAAGGTGATCAACATTATTGGCCATCAGGGTAATACAAATGATAACCCACCATGTAAGGTCATTTCAAAGAATCGGAAGCTATAAAATAAAAAAGTGACAATGTCAAAAAATGGCAAGGATATCAACAAATGAACCCGCCACATGGTGTTGATGTGGATACAAAACTGTAACTGCTTTGGGGAATTGTGGTAATTTCTAATAAAGGTAAATGCGTATCTGTTGTGCTTTCTATTACAATTTGATGGAAACTGTGAAGTCCAAGATCTAGGCACTGGCAGATCTGATAAATCTAGTGAGGGTACTCCTCCAGGTTTTCAGACAACTGTTTTATCCTGGTATCTTCACAATGTGGGGAGGGAGAAACTATCTTTTTCATGTCTCTTCTTATGAGGGAACTAATCCTATTCATGAAGTCCCCACCCTCATGAATCCATTCTCCCAAAGGTGTCACCTCCAAATGTCAATATATTGGGAATTTAGGCTTTAACATACACATTTTGAAAGGACATATTCAGTTCATAGCAGCTTCTGACTTGAAAGCTCTGCTAATATGACTTGCACATTACCTATTCTTTATGACTCTGGTTGCCACAGATCATATATTGGATTTATTCAACTACTCAATTATATGTGACTATGTTTCTATAATAGAAATGTCTCAGTTTTCGTGCTCATATTCCAATGATATTTGTTGGCCCATTCTGATGAGGAACAGAATTTATTACCATGAGAATTTCGTATTGTAGAAATAAAACATAAAAAGAAAATGCAAAATGAGTTCCACACAGGGCAGGAAATGTGATTTGTATTGATATGTATAAAGAGCCACAACTAAAACAACAATTATCCCAAATATTAATATAAAAGAATGACAGTGGCAATCTATTACATTTTGAGTCTCACATCAGTGGTATGTAGTAAATGGTCATTAAAAGGCTGCATCCGAAAGTTAGCAATCTTAAATATTTTGTAGTATATATAATTCAATAAATAAAGTGACGATAGTGATATTTCTCTTCTTTTGTTTTTCTTTTTTTATTTTATTTTCTTTCTTTCTTTTTTTTTTTTTTTTTTTTTTGAGATGGAGTTTCACTCTTGTCGCCCAGGCTGGAGAGCAGTGGCGGGATCTCGGCTCACTGCAACCTCTGCCTCCCATGTTCAAGAGATTCTCCTGCCTCAGTCTCTTGAGTAGCTGGGAAAACAAACGTTCGCCACCACACACAGCTAATTTTTGTGTTTTTAGTAGAGACAACTTTCACCACTTTGGCCAGTCTGATCTGGAGCTCCTGACCTCAGGCGATCCGCCTGCCTTGGCCTCTCAAAATGCTGAGATTACTGGGCAATATTTTTCTTCTAATGCAGAAAGTTACAAGTGCCTGTGAAGAAATGTCAGGCTTAGGTTGTAGCTTTCACCTGGAATGACAAAGGAGTTTCTGTTTGCATACCATCTCTCAATTGCTTAGTGGGATTGCCTAGATTATCATGATAAAAAAAAGTCCTTTGTTGGGCCTTATATAAGTGTCATTAAATGGACTGAGGATGGGAGAGTTGTAACTTTCATATAACATTTGTAATATTTCTTGATTATGGCCTTAGGAAATTTCCACTCTGTAAAGACAGCTTTAGGAGGGCAGCTTTCCCCTTCTATTTATTGTTTCCATGCTCTCCCTACAGCAACATATCACCAAGATCCAAACCGTTGCAGGTTGTGCGTTTTTTATGTCCAAAAAAATGAGAGGATATGTCAGGATAGACAATATATGTAGATGTGTAGTGACAGATACAGTTAAATCAAGCCATGTTTAGTTTAGGTTAAGACGTCCTTGGAATTCCCTTGTTTTAGCGACTGTGTCACACAGAGGTACTTTTATCTCATCACAGGCAAATAGCTTATTCACTATCCTGGACCCTACTGTCAGCTTATCCAAGGAGCTTTCTTTAATTCTGTTTTAGCACTACTTTCTTTGTAACAAAGTAATGTTAAAAACACTAACTTGGATTAATATATGATATTTTACAATTTATGTAACCCTGGAAATTTTGTCCTTCTGATACATTAAATAATTTTGGGATGTATGTAAATGTTACTCTAATTTCTTATTTAAGGGAGGAGAAAAAAGCAAATGTACAGGTGATCAAAGAAACAACTTTCTTTTCTAAATTGAGAAATGATTCCAGAACTCAACTACCTGGCTTTCAAATCTTTAATACTTAGCCACAGAGCAGATATAGTATATACAAACATAGTGTAAGCAAAAGCACAGTAACAAAAGTATCCAGGAAAAAGTTGGAATATAATGGTTATTCTGATAGCTCTTATTACTACCTAGAAGACAGGGAATCTTATGTCAGAACAACCAGTTCAAAGTGTAAAACTGCACTGAATATTAGAGAAAGATCTGAAAGATTTTTCTACTCGTTGAACGAAACATTTGTGCTGGTGTGTTTTGCACAGCTCCAAAAAATGCTGCACTTCCTGCATTTAATCCTGGACTATAGCTTCTCCTTTCTGCTTAAATAAGTCCCCTAATCTCCACAAAGACTTGCTGAAATATAGTGGCAATTTGAGATAATTGTGTGAGTAGAAAAAGGGGAAATCAAATTTGTTTTGTTATTTCCATTCACGGTAAACCATTTTCCAATGCTAATATTTGTCAGAAGTGTTTGTGGGAATAAAAATGGATTCCCAATGTGATTTGTTTCTACTCATCTTCCTTTTTTTAAAAAAAGTAGAAGATAAATAATCTGATATAGTTATTAAGTATAAATCCTCTTTTAAATGTTTATTTCTTGTGAAGTTAGAATGAATACAAATATATAACATTTCGGGATTTTCTAGAGGATTAAAAAATCCTCTGAAATGGGAAATTATGGTATAAACTATAAGAAAATGTTCTTATTCTGGGATCCAGGGTCAAATTGTCACTATCAAAGCTGTCAGGGTCCTGGATAATTTCTAGAAAATTGAAAATAATCAGGATTATATGAAAAATTAATTTTGGATGTTTGTATTTATTGCTTTGTATTCAATTTATGCTTTTTTGTATATTGGCTTTTCCCTTGGTAACATACATAGGGGTCATCATTCTCATTGTATAAAAAAACTAAAGGCAGATGACAAAGTATTTGAATTGGACTTTCAGACTCAGAACCCAGTTTTCGTGATTCCAGTTCTCTGCTCTTTACAATATACTGGATATGCACTCAAAATTACAGACACACAGTTCTATTTAAATCTGTGCTTTTTGTAATTTCAAAGACAGAGAAGAAAGCCTCAGTTATCTATAGTATCTCTATGTATAAATTTTAATGTTCTTTGTCATTATTTCCTTTCAGCCTTATTTGAATAATCTCTATTTGAATAATGGACTAACTAAGCAGAGTCAGCATTTAAACCCAGACATTCAGTGCTCATTTGGGAGAAGTTTCTGGGTGAGAATCTGCCCTCTTCTGGAATGTAATCATAATATGGTGAATGATCCAAAAGGACTTCATTCAGCAGCTGTTTATTGAATTTGTACCTTCAATATTAATATATTGATATGGTTTGGCTGTGTCCCCACTCAAATCTCATCTTGAATTATAGCTCCCGTAATTCCCAATGTGTCGTGGGAGGGACCCAGTGGGAGGTAATTGAATCATGGGGTCCAGTCTTTCCCATGCTGTTCTCATGATAGTGAATAAGTCTCACGAGATCTGATGGTTTTATAAATGGGAGTTCCCCTGCTACGGTCTCTTTTTCTTCTGCCATATAAGACATGACTTGGCTCCTCCTTTGCATTCTGCCATGATTGTGAGGCCTCCCTAGCCACGTGGAACTGTGAGTCAACTAAACTCTTTCCTTTATAAATTACCCAGTCTTGGATATGTCTTTATTAGGAGCATGAGAAAGGACTAATACATGTATTAAGTAGAGGGAGAAAAGGTACCTAGACTTTTCTAGCTTCCCACTCAAGAAGCGTCTTGAGCATGTAGAGAAATCGTTGGATTTTACCACAGAAAGTGAGTTATGCCTGAGCACAGACTGGTGCATGGCTTGATGTAAAGCTGAGTGCCCAACCAGGATGATATTGTAACAATCCTGATGATAGTAAAGAGTGATGGGGAGAGGAATGGGAGTAGAGATAGGGGGAAGAGGGTGAATTTGTAGATATTTAAATGTTGTAATAAGAAATCCTTAATGAATGTTGGACTGTTTGATGAGGGGAGTGAGGGAAAGTTGAGGGAGGTGCTTGGATTTCTTACTCGAGTACCCAGGATGATGAGGATGATCTCATAAGGAATTCAGTAGAGAGCAAAGCTTTTTTTTTTTTTTTTTTTTTTTTCTTTTTTAGTAGATTATTACTCATTTTAATTATTTTTCTGAAAAGATGAAGTGGAAACTTTGAAAGGTTTTATAGAAAGATTTGAAGGTTTTTTTGTTTTTGTTTGCTGGCCTTTTGGGCTAGAGCATGATGGTCAGTAGAGCTATTATAATGCATAGAAGAGAAATTTTCTGCAGTTGAGGTCAGGTATAATCAGTGTTTCAATTGGATAATTTTGTCCTGTCTCACCGATGGTGAAATTTCCATGCCTGTCATGTTGTGATGTGTCATAGAGCCAGTCAACTGGCAGCAGTTTATTCTATTTACCAAGAGCATTTGTAGCTTGAAATTGATTTGTTAACTTAATCCGGTGACTGCTAAGCATGCTAAGAATAGGAGGTGAAGGGGATCTCAGTACCCTGAGAGGTGGGCTGAAAACTTAGAACTCTTACAGGCTGAACTCTATGTGGCTTTATACATGTTGCCCCACTTTCCGTTTTCCTACTGTGAAATAAGGGCAGCTGCAGCAGTCCAGTGCTGGGCTGTGGATATCCCCTACACAATGACAGGATGCCAGAAATGTTACAGTATCTTAACATTATGGAGCTAGAAGGCTTAAGTAAAAAATACACTCCAATTACACACATATTCCAGACAAAATTAACCGTTTCACTTAAATCACCGGTTTGAAATATGTTTTAATGTCTGATTTAAATATTTATTTTGTTACAGAAAAAAAAACATGAATAATTTTTTTTTTTTTTTTTTAGCTACATGCCTTTCTACTGTGAAATTTATTTTATTTATTTATTTATTTATTTAAGACAGAGTATCACTCTGCCACCCAGGCTGGAGTGCAGTGGCACAATCTCAGGTAAATGCAACCTTAGCCTCCCGGGTTCAAGTGATCCTCTTGCCTTAGCCTCTCAAGTAGCTAGGATTACAGGCATGGACCACCATGCCTGGCTATCTTTTTTTGTATTTTAGTAGAGATGGGGTTTTGTCATGTTGGCCAGACTGGTCTTAAACTCCTGGCCTCAAGCAATCCACCCGCCTTGGCCTTGCAAAGTGCTGGGATTACAGGCATGAGCCACTGTGCTGGCCATTTATTTTTAATTCTCACTTCCATATTAAGATGTAAGGTAATATGCTCATTTTAAAATATAAGAACATAAGAGTTTCGATGACTTCCCTAAGGTCATTTAATAGTTAGATGATAGAGCTGACGAAAGTACCGGTCTGATCATACATGGTGATAAATAGAACCTGAGTGATTTTGCCTGCTAGGGGACATTTGGCAATGTCTAGGGACATTTGTCAAAGACTGAGGATATGATGCAATTGGCATCTAGTTGGTAAGTGACAGTATGCTGCTAAACATCTTAAAATACACAGAGAAACTCCTACCCACATCCCCACCCCCCTCCACTCACACACATCCATGCACACACCACAAAACAGAATAATCCAGCCCTAAAGGACTTTTGATCCAGGTAGCGTACACCTAGATCAAAGTTTATAGGTAATTAGATAGTTAATCTTAGGGAGTTTCTACCTGTCCCATATACTGCATCTTTTGCAATTTTGGGAGATTGGGCCACTTGCCTTTTTAGGAAGTAGTAAAGATGAAGGTTGCTATTTCCATATTTAAGGGGAAATGTCTCAAGACTATTCTATTTTATAATTATTATATAACATCTCACCTATTCTTCTGAAGATAACAAACTTTATTAGGGAATAAGAATAATACAACAAAGTCTATCAAAATTATTTGTCTCCAAGCAACACAAGTGTACCAGAATTTACATGTATACTCAAATGCAAACATACATATGCATATATATATTTCAATGCATACATATAGTAGACATACATATACATGCATATATATACACACATATACATGCACAAATGTTTACATCCACAGGCCCAGGTAATTTTATTATGAACGCATAGTGGGCACAATTCTTTCTGCAAGGATTTAGTGATTTATCTGAAGCTATTGCTTGAGACTTCTTCCTGTATGAAGCAAATTACAAATTTGCAATATCAAATTAATAGGAAGTTTATGATATCTGAAATCACCCAAAGTAAAATTCACAACTTCAGATCTAGAAAAAGTTATCTGTGTCAAAATCAGTTCTTCATGGAAAACATCAGGAACATCAGCCTATAAATTTTCATCATAAACACTAAAACGCATGTCAGAATGTGAGTTTAAAAACCCAAATGTAACCTCAAATGTGGACATCCCCAAACAAGACTTTGCTATTATGTTGTAAACAGCAAAATAACCACATAGTTAGAGGAGAGATCCTTGTCCCCTATAATGTAGGTATTTTTAGAATTAGTATTTTAGATTGAAGTAATTAATTTCATAATTCCATAGGATTTTGGCAAATCAAAATATGTGCATCACTGGAATTCTAATAATTGTGAACAAAAGAAGCCTTGTAAGGGGCATAAGATAAGGAGAGGTGGAAATAGTCAATATGCAGCTGGAATAGTATTTTGGAGGGAGTTTGCCAAAGGACCATCAAGTACTCTATACAGTGGAGGGTGGGAGATGAGACCAAGAGAGATCCATGAAAGATAATTGATATTGAGTACCTGTGGTAAGGCACCATGGGCTACACGAACACGTAAGACATTACTCTAACTCAGAAGCCTACACAAATTGAAAACAAGAAATATTAAAATACAGAAGATGATAATAAAGGTTAAAGAATACTATATATATACACATATATGTGTGTGTGTGTGTGTGTGTGTGTGTGTGTGTGTGTGTGTATATATATATATATATATTTTTTTTTTTTTTTTTTTTTTTTTAGCTGGAGTCTCACTCTGTTGCCAGGCTGGAGTGCAGTGGTGTGATGGTGTGATCTCGGCTCACTGCAACCTCGACCTCCCAGGTTCAAGTGATTCTCCTGCCTCAACCTTCCAAGTAACTGGGACTACAGGTGAGTCCCACCACACCCCACTAATTCTTTGTATTTTTAGTAGAGATGGGGTTTCACCATGTTGACCAGGATGGTCTTGATCTCTTGACCTCGTGATCTGCCCACCTCAGGCTCCCAAAGTGCTGAGATTACAGGCATGAGCTACCATGCCCGGCTGACAAATTATTTATCTTATAGTTAAAATGGGAATAGTTTCACAGATGTAATATTTGGCTCCTTAATTGAGCCTTAAAACTATCAGTTTATATTGAAATAGATGGTGCAACAGAGAGAAAAAGGAAATCATGTGTTTGCGGTCTGTGATGTCTGTGATGAGGTTTTAATTGTTAATTTTTTAAAACCCACACATGACTTCCTGTTTATCACCTGATTAAGTTCTTACCTACTGTCCTCTCCATAATCCTTTCCCCTGAGCATGCATCTCCTGCTTACCTCACCACTGTCTTCAAAAATTGCCTTTTATGGTGGGGCCACCATCTTTCCTGCTTTTGTATTCCCAGTTTATGAGAACCATGATACAGTGTAGGCAGTTTATAAAATTTGTGAAATAATAAAAATGAAAACCCAGGGCAAGCTCTGGATGAGGTCAAAGACTTTCTTTACTCATCACAAGGAAAATTCTAGGCCCAGAGTTTACACTGTGCAGAAATATTCTGAGACTGAGCACAGAAACTACTTAAATGATATTACAGTGCACATGAGTAAGGAGTGAAAGGATACATGTGAAAAGATGAAAGACCTGGGAATACATGTGCTAGCAAAAGAACACACTGAACTACTGAGGAGTTAGGAGTTAGATGTAATCATTACTTTGCCTTTAAACTGTCATATAGCTGTAAGTCTCCGGTCTCTCACTAAAATAAAACTAGCTGATTTTTGGGAATTCTATCTATAAGATGAGTTTGTAAAACTAGTAATTATCCCTTATAGTGGGCAAAGCCACTGTTTGGGGACGGTAAAATAACAAATATAAAATAATTTTAAAGATACAAAATATCCCTTGAATAAAAAATTATGTAATGAAATATATGGCTAATTAGACCATGTTGATACAATGTCCCTTTCAGGAAAACATTTCTGTCTTTTGAAGAGCACATAGGGTTACATTTGAACACACACATCATTCTCTCTTGCTCACCAAAATGTTATGTATTCTGAGCAGTGATGTACATAAACTGAGAGACTAAGAAATATTAATATGAGTAAAAATGCAACTATTTTTAGAAATTTTCTCTTTAAAGGTGACTTATTTATTGCTTGTTCTGAGTAAGTGTACCAGTTTGAGAATTCTACGTTGGCAAATGTTTGGTAGAGCTCTTTCCCCTTTATGTAGAATTACTGTATGGAAATTCTTTTTTCTTCATTTTTCCCCTGTGAAAAACAACCTGAGCACATTTTTTACCCCCATCACCTCACAGATGGAATCACCTGTTCTGCGTCAATATTTACTGGAAATAGAGTTTGGCTTATAGAATTGCTATCTGCCCCATGGATGGTTAGCTAAGGTTGTGAGGCACTTTCTGACCTGGAGACACCCTTTAGAGCTATATGTTTAAATGATATTACAGTGCATCTTAAACGACCAATTTAAGACCTGGAAAAAATCATTGGCAACTCAAGCTCTGGCAGCTCTTCATAGGCAGCAGAGATGAAGCTAAAACAATTAGAAGGGGCATAGATTATCTAAAAGCAGTGGTAACTGGAAATCATTGACATTCATAATTGCTTTTACATGGCCCTAGCATCTGCAAATGCAAACTCAATTCCCCTTCAAGACAAAATCTGAAGCTGGTAATGCAATCCCGAAATCAAAAAGTGGGTAGAGTAAACCAAGTACAGTGAGAAGGAGAACAAAAGGTACTCCCTATTGAATATTAGTAACAATGATCCTTAAAAAGAAATCTGCATATGGTTGAGCACACTACCTGGCTTTGCATGACAGTTTATACCACACCATTGGTTGTCTCTCAATATACATTTATTCTTTCTTCCTTCTTAACAAAATCTTTCCTTTTCAGTTTATTAAAATTATCTTTTCAAAAAATTTTATTTATTTTTAAATTGACATACAATAATTGTACATATTTGTGGAGTATGTAGTGATATTTCACCACATAAGGTAAAGTGATCAGGCCAGGGTAATAAGCCAATATTTATTATTTCTTTGTATTGGGGACAACTAATATTCTCCTTCTAGTTATTTGAAACTATATATTATTGTTAATTATAGTCATGCTAGAGTGGTATAGAACACTAGAGCTTATTCTTCATATCTAGCTGTAGTTTTATATTCTTTAGCAAATTTCCCCCTTGATTATTTTCAGAGAAGCAATGTGCCTGAGATAAGAACCATATTCCCAGCCTTCCTTGGTAGTAGGAGTGGCCATGAAACAATTTCACCAATGAAACATGCTACGGTTTGAATACGTCCCCCCAGATTCCTGTGCTGAAAGCTTAATCCCCATTGCAACAGTGTTGAGAGGTGGGATATTTAAGAAGTGATGACTTCATGAGGGCTCTGCCCTCATGAATAGATCAATGCCATTATCACAGGAGTGGGTTAGTTATCATGGGAGCTGATTCCAGGTAAAAGGATGAATTTGGTTCCCTTCCTCTCCCTCTTGCACATGCTCTCTTGCCCTTCCACCTCCCTCCATGGAATGACAAGAAGAAGACCCTTGGAAGCTGCCAGCACCTTGATATTGGACTTCCCAGCCTTCAGAACTGTGAGATATACATTAGTTTTCTTTATACATTGCCAATTCTGTAGTATTCTGTTATATCAACATAAAGCAGAGTAAAACAAAACATAAATGTAAATTTACAGAATTTTATTTCAAAAGCTTTTGCTTTCCTGAAAAAGAGGGACTTGCACAGCTGGTATAGCCTTTCTTCTTTCTTCCCTGTCCTTGCATTAAAAGCAGGCCTGATGCCTGTAATTGAGCAGCCATCTGGTAATCCTGAGGAGACAAATGTGAGGGTGGTGGAGCAGAAAGCAGAATTGCCGCAGGTCCAAACGATCTCGTGGAGCACCTGCTCCATGTCTAGCACCCGCCTAGCTCTGGACTTCAATGTAGGGAAGTTAAATAAATCCCTAAACTGAGTTCAGACTCAATTGAGTTGAATTTTCTGTTGCTAGCAGTGAATTCAATCCTAACTGATACAGCAGTCATCTTTCATTATGCAATAAGCACTAAATAATCTAATCATCTAACTCAATGTCTGGGTCAAAGGGAAAAGGAAACAGAGTAAAAATTCAGAACACAAAGTACATAATAAGTGATTTCTCTCTAGGACATGAGGGTGGAGTCATTGTTTAGGTAGGTTTTAGGTGACCATTGAGACAGAAATGGGCTGCACATGAGTAAGGAGTGAAAGGATACATGTGAAAAGATGAAAGACCTGGGAATATATGTGCTAGCAAAAGAACACACTGAACTACCAAGGAGTTAGGAGTCAGATGTAATCATTACTTTGCCTTTAAATTGTTGTATAGCTATAAGTCTCCGGTCTCTCACTAAAATAAAATCAGCTGATTTTTGGGAATTCTGTCAATAAGATGAGTTTGTAAAACTAGTAATTATCCCTTATAGTGGGCAAAGCCACTGTTTGGGGACAGTAAAATAACAAATATAAAATAATTTTAAAAATACAAAATATCCCTTGAATAAAAAATTATATAGTGAAATATGTGGCTAATTAGACCAGAAAATGTCTAATCAGAATTGGGCCATTAATCAGAATTGGGCCATTTATCTTAAAATAATGGAACCTTAAAGGTTTAATGTGTTTATTTGAATTATTTTTCCATGTTTTCTTTGTACATTTAAAACATATCTTCTGATATCAGAGATAGGCTTCTGATTATTTAGAAATGTGATTCTTTTAAGCACTTTACAGACAAGGCTGCCAGCGTGATTTTATTTATTGAGATTGTGTAGTCAGCAGGTGGTATCTGTTAAGGTATATATTTCTCATATGTCAGTTTAGAATTTCAAGAATTGACTAAAAGTGAAAATCATTGTAATGCGTAAGGAATTTTATTTAGCACAGTGATTCTGTTGGTAATGGTAGAAAATGAAGCATAATGGGAATAGAAATAATGAAATGGATAATAGAAAGGTTAGGATTATATGATAATGTATTATGGAAATATGGCAATTTTAATATAAGGAATACTGGGTGTGAAATATATATGTGTATGTGTACATTCATATATATGAACATATGTGTTCATATATAAATATATTCAATAAAATATATATGTTCATATATATAACAAATGTATACATATTTTATGTATAACATATAAAACACATATATAACATATATATTCATATATATAACAAATATATACACATTTTAATATAAGAAATACTGAGTGTGAAATATATATGTGTGTACATTCATATATATGAACATTCATATATATTCGTGTCCATATATGAACATATATATGAACAACCATATATGTTCATATGTTTATATATGAACATATATATGAACGTACACACACACATATATATTTCACACCCAGTATTTCTTATATTAGAATAATATATATATATATATGAACGTACACACACACACACACGTGAGACCTGAACCACGCAGGGGTTAAAGGTGTCAACTTCCTACACAGTTGAAAATCTGTATAAAATTTTGACTCCCCCAAAACTTAACTACTAACAGTTTACTGTTGTCTTGAAGACTCACTGATAGCGTAAAGTCAATTAACACATGTTTTGTATGTTATATGTATTATGTACTATATTACAATATAGGAAGCTAGAGAAAAGAAAATGTTATTTAAGAATATTATAAGAAAGCAAAAAAGTATTTGCTTTTTATTAAGTGGAGGTGAATCTCCATAAAGGTTTTCATCCTGGGTGTTTTTACATTGAGTAGTCTGAAGAGGAAAAGGAGAGCTTGGTCTTGCTGCCTGAGGGGTGGTAGAGGTTGAAGAGGTAGAGGAGTTGAAAGTGGAGGCAGGAGAGACAGCACACTCTGTGTAACTTTATGGAAATAAATTGTAATTTCTGTCTGGCTTTTTGGCCTTTTCATTTCTCTAAAAATATTTCTATATGGAACCAATCCTTTTTCCACCATTTGCTTTAGTTTCAGTTCGTGTATCATAAAGGGTTCATTTTATAAAAGAGTTGAAAGCAGGTTTGAATAATCTGAACACTTCTGCCAGATTGTCTAATGCCAATTTGTTTTCTGTCACTGCTGCTTCCATGTCTTCTTCATAATCTGGCACTGGTTCAGAAGGACTCATCTCCATCAAGTCATCTTCTGTTCATTCCTGTGGCGTGGTGTCTATTAACTCTTGAATTTATCCAAGATCTCCATGATCCATATCTTGGAACACTTCATCCTCCACCTTTTTTTTTCTTTTCTTTTTTTTTTTTTTGCCATATCCATAAATGCTTTCATGATTTACCTGATTGACTCTGTCAGTCCTGTAAAGTCATGCACAATATAGGAACACAGATTTCTCCAGCAGGATTGTTTTTGCTTTGTTTTTGGGCTTGATGACTTTCATGGCGTTTTCTGTAACTATGACGGCATTTTCAGCTGTGTAATCCTTCCATACTTTTGTGATGTTCTTTCTGTAGTTCTCTTCTGTAATATGATAATCCTTTTGATAATGTGTACGACAACACTTTAAGACTCTTATGACCCCCTGATTAGAGGTTGAGTTAGAGACGTTGTGTTTGGAGGCAAGTGGACCACTTCAACACCTTTGGTATTAAACTCCTGGGGTTCTGAGTGGCATTGTCCAATATCAAAAGAACTTTAAAAGGCAGTCTCTTTCTGGGAAGGTACTTATTGACTTCAGGGACAATGCATCAATGGAACCAATCCAGAAAATGGATTTCATTGTCCAGACCTTATCGTTGTACAACAGAAAAACTGGCAGCTGGTATTTTCTTTGCCCCTTCAAGGCTTGAGCTTTATAAATAAGGGCAGCCCTGACCATAAACCCAACTGCATTTGCACAGAACAGTAGAGTTAGCCTATCTCTTTCTGTCTTAAATCCTGGTGTTGACTTCTCTTCCTTAGTAATAAATTTCCTTTGTGGCATTTTCTCCCCAAATCAGTACTTTCATCTCCATTAAAAATCTGTTCAGGTGGATATTGTTCCTCCTCAATAATTTTTCTTAATGGTTTTGGGAACTCTGCTGCCTTTGAGTAGGCAGAAGCTCCTTTTCGAGCTGATATTTCAAAAGCCAAACCTCCTTTTAAAATTATCAAATTATCCCTTACTGACATTAAACTCATAACTGAGGAATGGAAAAGCAAATATCGTATGTTCGCACTTGTAAGGAGGAGTTAAGCTATGAGGATGCAAAGATATGAGAATTATATAATGGAATTTGGGGACTCAGAAAAGGGTGAAAAGGGGTGAGGGAAAAAAGACTACACATTGGGTACAGGGTACACTGCTCTGCTGATGGGTTCACCAAAATCTCAGAAATCACCACTAAAGAACTTATCCATATAACTAAATTTACAAGCTTCCCCAAATCTATTGAAATTAAAAAAAAAAAAATTCTACAGCTTTAGGTCCTTTACTGTCTTTTATGTTATGATTTTTTCATATCCTGATTTTGCTTTTTCTCAAATCGTATTACCCTATAGGTATGCCTTTCTTATAGCAATCCTGTACCAACATAAAAGCTGCATTTTCAGTACAAGTTAAAAAGGTATTTCTCAAAGAATGCAAGGCTTTGTACCCACTGGCATAGCTGCGGCAATGCCTTCAAATTTTTTTTTTCCATTTTAAAATAATCCTTATGCCAGATTCATTTCTCTAGAAATGGTGGGCAACTGCAATGGCAGACCTCAATCTCTGCTACATATCAAGCTGTTAAACTTTTTCTTGTAACGTCATGACTTTTTTTGTTTGTTTGTTTGTTTTATTTTTCTTGGGAGTGCTTCCAACATCACTAGTGGCACATTTTATGGGTCCCACGCTGTTGCTCAAGGTTTACAGTATTGGATTAAACATTATGAAAAATACATGAGAACTGTATACGTTTGGATAAATTTTAACTTTTCGTAATAGATTGGTATATATTAGTGAGAAAATAGACTAACACCTACATATAATTTACGGACTTATGACATACCTAACTTTTTCTTAATTTTTTGATATTTCTGGGCTACATATTTTGTGAGTTTTTTCAAATTGACAAAAATCTCCAAACATTTTTCCATTATATTTATTGAAAGAAGTCCATGTATAAGTGGACCCATGCAGTTCAAGCCCATGTAGTTCAAGTATCGAATGCACACACACACACATACACACACACACAAACATTTTATATATACACACACACATATATTTTATTTACACTTGATGCTGTTTGGGTTTGGTTATTAATAAGCCATGTGATCTTTAATAAGTCACTTGTTCTCTCGAATCTTCGTTTCTTATCAGTATGTAAGTTATATTTCCCATAAAGTTTTAATTTTAAACACTTTTTTCTCTATGTCTGCTAGGCCAATAGTACCACTTGAGAAATGAAGAGCCGATCTCACTTTCTTCTGTGTCTCTAGGAAATCATACAGTAATCCAAGGTAGTTTTGCCCTGGCCCACACCTCTTGCTACCCTTTCGTGCTCCATTGCAGTTGTTTTATTTGATTCAAACCTATCTGTGCTTGATAATCTTCTTGTTATGGACCGAATATTGTATCCATCCAAAATTTATGTGTTGAAGCCCTAACCCTCAGCTCTTTCTCTCTCTCTCGCTCTCTCTCTCTCTCTCTCTCTCTCTCTGAGTTCCTGAACCATGGAAAGAGCATATAATGACATAGCAAAAAGGTGGCTGCCTGCAAGTCAGAAAGAGAGCCCTCACCTGGGAGTAAATTGGCCAGAACCTTGATCTTGGACTTCTAGCCTCCAGAACTGTGGGAAAATAAATTTCTGTTGTTTAAGTCACCTAGATTGTGGCATTTTGTTATGACAGCCCAAGCACACTAAGACGCTATTCCAGATTTTCTGTCTTCACACTGTTGCCAGGCCTCTTCACAGATGGTTGTCTGGGTCTGCCTACAGCTGCCTACAATGACCCGTCTTCCTATAGCTATTTGAGGTTTTCCACGTAGAGATAAGATCTGCACTTTTATGTTAAGCACTTCCTGGAATTTCAGTTTGCTGAAAATTTTTGGTATCTGTTTTCCCATAACTGATGGCCACTTCTCTGTTCTGTTGGAAGAGAAACAGACACTTTTTATTTCTCTTGAAAATGTTTTTTGTTTTGTTTTTTTTTGGAGAGAAACATCGATTTCAGATATTTGGGCCCAGAGGAGGTGTTTATTTAATATTTTCCTTCAGGTTCTTCTCAGGATATGGAGGCATTCAGTGAGGAGGGAGGAGACTCTCTTACATGAAGAAGCTGAGCACAGGCTCACCTTACATCAAGATCCACTCTACTGCCCCTCTGTACCCAGGACCTCTGCCAAGTCAAGCTTATCTTCAGCGGTAGCAGACTTGTGCCTTATATGTCATGGCATTTTTCACAGTAGGTCCATTTTATTAATCATGACATAGTATCTGTTATTGGCCACAGATTGTATTGGCCATATCTTTAAAAATGAACGCCAATTTTCAAATGAATCACAATTTACAAAAGCACCCCAAATGTTGACACAGAAAACTTTATTGATCACAGGCTTAACAAACCCCATGCAAATGAATGTATATGGCAGAGTCCCACGAAAACATCCCTGAGCATGAGTGGATATTCCAGGAACTTTACGCTAAAGCGCTCTTGTAGGAGAATAATTTTGTAATTTGTTATTTAGCGTTTTGTTACCTAAACCCTGAATATCTTTACGGCTTTCATCAAGATATTATATTATGTGAAAAATGGGTATGTAACTACTGAGAAAAGAAAACACAGTCTATAGTACCACACAAGCTTAGTTATTTGATTTATCCCTTCATTTAAGATAATAAAAATTTATACTTGAATGGCCAGATGCTATTAGAGTTAATCCATATAGTCACATCACATTAATTTTTATGAGGGTGGAATTTGGATATAATTCTTTTGCTAGCCAGGTCTGGAACAGAATAAACAAAACAAAATACAACTATCTCTAAATGACGACATCAGAATTTTTTTTATTACTAGGCTATAACTGGATATAATTTAAAATAATCATAGTATTAAGAGCTGTAATCGATCTTAGTTATCTTTTTCTTCAAATTCTACATTTTAAAAAAGTCAGTTTGGGGGTTAGAGATTATGTACATATATTCAAGAAAACAACTTATTATCACTATAGTAATAAGCGAGTCAGGTCTCTGATAATTCCTGGAAATGTATAGCCTTAATGGCTGTGAGTTACCCAAGTTTGTACTGAAACTTCAGAACTGTGTAAAGGACAAGGACGTAAACAAGCTTATATGTCACTAAAACCTATTTCTTGTTCAATTCCCTTTGTCTCTTTTTTTCCTTCAGTAAGATGCTGGCTCTCATCATTTCCTGATGTGACAGACCCTTCTTTGTTCTGTTCCATAATGTCTTTGG
Organism: Piliocolobus tephrosceles; assembly: GCF_002776525.5. NCBI lineage: Eukaryota > Metazoa > Chordata > Mammalia > Primates > Cercopithecidae > Piliocolobus > Piliocolobus tephrosceles. The sequence continues at coordinate 41,102,222 of NC_045448.1, read as the reverse complement.
GACCGGCTTAGTCACAATGCTGAATACTCAGCTTCCTCTGCCAGAAACAGTATTACTTGTACCAAAATTAATCACTTGCAGAGACTCTGAGCTCTTTTTTCCAACTACTCTCTCTTAAATATGTAAAATAGTCTACCAGACACCTCTTTTTATTTATTTCTCAGTTGCAGCAAAGTATCTGTTGGGCCTCAGATGGTCTCATGGGAACTAAAGAAGAACATAAAGTACCTGAATTTCTATTAATGCAGAATCAGAATCAGTAATGATAATAACATAGTTGCCATTCTTTAAACATTTGGTACCTGCTGATTTCCATGTTAGTTATTTTATATGAATTATCTCTATCTCTATTCTTTTAAAACAAAACTATAAATAACCTTTATTGTCTCTGCATTACAGATTAAGAAAAGGAAGTTCAGAATAATTAAATTAGTTACCATGTCAACGCATCTAGCAAGTGGTTAGGTGAGGACTGAAATGTAGTCTGCCTTTCTCAAATATCCCTAGTCTTTTTACTGTAGCCTTTTCATTTTCTTAGTGCTTTTATTGCCAGTAGCAACAATAATGACAGTTATTATGTGGTGAGTATGACTATGTGCCAGACACTTTATCTGCATCTTTACAAATTTTATTTGTCCTATATGCAGATGTGTGATACAGATGATGCCACTGATTAGAATATGAGTCATATGTGGCATTTAGTATATCTGAGATTCAATTACCAATCATTATTGGCCTCATTAAATCCCTGCATTCTAAATGATTGTCTCCTAGGCTCATTATCCAAAACCACGAGCTCTCAAGCTTCCACCTAGATTCCAACATATTCCTGTTGCATTTGCATTTGGCTGCTTATGTCCTCCCTAGATGGTCCATGTTCTCTAATGGGCTGTGTGCCTTCATTTCCCACATTTTCTTTGTCCAGAATGAAATTCCTAATCTCTTAAAATCCTCTTATCCTTTTTTTTTTCACCCAAATGTCTTAACCTTAGTAAAGATCCCCCTAGTAACCCACTCTCAATATGAAACCATCTTTCCATTTTCTTTGTTCCCAAGAGGACTTTTATTACACTTGTCTAGTGGAACTGATGATTTTAAAATTATGTTGTTCCTGTATGTGTATGTGTATGTACACACTTCTGCATTTCCTACTTTCATTATACTGTAGGATAAGAAATGGCACTGTTTATTTTCTTTTTTTTTTTTTTTTATTATACTTTAAGTTCTAGGGTACATGTGCATAACGTGCAGGTTACATATGTATACATGTGCCATGTTGGTGTGCTGCACCCATCAACTCGTCAGCACCCATCAATTCATCATTTATAT
>NC_045448.1:41099285-41100793 GCF_002776525.5 Piliocolobus tephrosceles | reverse complement strand
CATGATAGGCCCCAGTGTGTGATGTTCCCCTTCCCGAGTCCAAGTGAGCTCATTGTTCAGTTCCCACCTATGAGTGAGAACATTCGGTGTTTGGTTTTCTCTTCTTGTGATAATTTGCTAAGAATGATGGTTTCCAGCTGCATCCATGTCCCTACAAAGGACGCAAACTCATCCTTTTTTATGGCTGCATAGTATTCCATGGTGTATATGTGCCACATTTTCTTAATCCAGTCTGTCACTGATGGACATTTGGGTTGATTCCAAGTCTTTGCTATTGTGAATAGTGCCGCAATAAACATACGTGTGCATGTGTCTTTGTAGTAGCATAATTTATAATCCTTTGGGTATATACCCAGTAGTGGGATGGCTGGGTCATATGGTACATCTAGTTCTAGATCCTTGAGGAATCGCCATACTGTTTTCCATAATGGTTGAACTAGTTTACAATCCCACCAACAGTGTAAAAGTGTTCCTATTTCTCCACATCCTCTCCAACACCTATTGTTTCCTGATTTTTTAATGATTGCCATTCTAACTGGTGTGAGATGGTATCTCATTGTGGTTTTGATTTGCATTTCTCTGATGGCCAGTGATGATGAGCATTTTTTCATGTGTCTGTTGGCTGTATGAATGTCTTCTTTTGAGAAATGTCTGTTCATATCCTTTCCCCACTTTTGGATGGGGTTGTTTGTTTTTTTCTTGTATATTTGTTTGAGTTCTTTGTAGATTCTGGAAATGAGCCCTTTGTCAGATGAGTAGATTGCAAAAATTTTCTCCCATTCTGTAGGTTGCCTGTTCACTCTGATGGTAGTTTCTTTTGCTGTGCAGAAGCTCTTTAGTTTAATGAGATCCCATTTGTCAATTTTGGCTTTTGCTGCCGTTGCTTTTGGTGTTTTAGACATGAAGTCCTTGCCCATGCCTATGTCCTGAATGGCACTACCTAGATTTTCTTCTAGGGTTTTTATGGTATTAGGTCTAACATTTAAGTCTCTAATCCATCTTGAATTAATCTTCGTATAAGGAGTAAGGAAAGGATCCAGTTTCAGCTTTCTACTTATGGCTAGCCAATTTTCCCAGCACCATTTATTAAATAGGGAATCCTTTCCCCATTTCTTGTTTTTCTCAGGTTTGTCAAATATCAGATGGTTGTAGATGTGTGGCATTATTTCTGAAGGCTCCGTTCTGTTCCATTGGTCTATATCTCTGTTTTGGTACCAGTACCATGCTGTTTTGGTTACTGTAGCCTTGTAGTATAGTTTGAAGTCAGGTAGCGTGACGCCTCCGGCTTTGTCCTTTTGACTTAGGATTGTCTTGGCAATACGGGCTCTTTTTTGGTTCCATATGAACTTTAAAGCAGTTTTTTCCAATTCGGTGAAGAAACTCATTGGTAGCTTGATGGGGATGGCATTGAATCTATAAATTACCTTGGGCAGTATGGCCATTTTCACAATATTGATTCTGCCTATCCATGAGCATGGTATGTTCTTCCATTTGTTTGTGTCCTCTTT
>NC_045448.1:41083773-41099275 GCF_002776525.5 Piliocolobus tephrosceles | reverse complement strand
TTTTTGCCCATTCAGTATGATATTAGCTGTGGGTTTGTCATAAATAGCTCTTATTATTTTGAGGTACGTTCCATCAATACCGAATTTGTTGAGCGTTTTTAGCATGAAGGGCTGTTGAATTTTGTCAAAAGCCTTTTCTGCATCTATTGAGATAATCATGTGGTTCTTGTCTTTGGTTCTGTTGATATGCTGGATTACGTTGATTGATTTGCGAATGTCGAACCAGCCTTGCATCCCAGGGATGAAGCCCACTTGATCATGGTGGATAAGCTTTTTGATGTGCTGCTGAATCCGGTTTGCCAGTATTTTATTGAGGATTTTTGCATCGATGTTCATCAGGGAGATTGGTCTAAAATTCTCTTTTTTTGTTGTGTCTCTGCCAGGCTTTGGTATCAGGATGATGTTGGCCTCATAAAATGAGTTAGGGAGGATTCCCTTTTTTTCTATTGATTGGAATAGTTTCAGAAGGAATGGTACCAGCTCCTCCTTGTACCTCTGGTAGAATTCAGCTGTGAATCCATCTGGTCCTGGACTTTTTTTGGTGGGTAGGCTATTAGATGTTGCCTCAATTTTGGAGCCTGCTATTGGTCTATTCAGGGATTCAACTTCTTCCTGGTTTAGTCTTGGGAGAGTGTAAGTGTCCAGGAAATCATTGATTTCTTCTGGATTTTCTAGTTGATTTGCATAGAGGTGTTTATTGTATTCTCTGATGGTAGTTTGTATTTCTGTGGGGTCAGTGGTGATATCCCCTTTATCATTTTTTATTTCGTCTATTTGATTCCTCTCTCTTTTCTTCTTTATTAGTCTTGCTAGCGGTCTGTCAATTTTGTTGATCTTTTCAAAAAACCAACTCCTGGATTCATTGATTTTTTGGAGGGTTTTTTGTGTCTCTATCTCCTTCAATTCTGCTCTGATCTTAGTTATTTCTTGCCTTCTGCTAGCTTTTGAGTGTGTTTGCTCTTGCCTCTCTAGTTCTTTTAATTGTGATGTTAGAGTGACAATTTTAGATCTTTCCTGCTTTCTCTTGTGGGCATTTAGTGCTATAAATTTCCCTCTACACACTGTTTTAAATGTGTTCCAGAGATTCTGGTATGTTGTATCTTTGTTCTCATTGGTTTCAAAGAACATCTTTATTTCTGCTTTCATTTCGTTATGTACCCAGTAGTCATTCAGGAGCAGGTTGTTCAGTTTCCATGTAGTTGAGCGGTTTTGATTGAGTTTCTTAGTCCTGAGTTCTAGTTTGATTGCACTGTGGTCTGAGAGAAAGTTTGTTATAATTTCTGTTCTTGTACATTTGCTGAGGAGTGCTTTACTTCCAATTATATGGTCAGTTTTGGAATAAGTGTGATGTGGTGCTGAGAAGAATGTATATTCTGTTGATTTGGGGTGGAGAGTTCTATAGATGTCTATTAGGTCCACTTGGTGCAGAGATGAGTTCAATTCCTGGATATCCTTTTTAACTTTCTGTCTCGTTGATCTGTCTAATGTTGACAGTGGAGTGTTGAAGTCTCCCATTATTATTGTATGGGGATCTAAGTCTCTTTGTAAGTCTCTAAGGACTTGCTTTATGAATCTGTGTGCTCCTGTATTGGGTGCATATATATTTAGGATAGTTAGCTCTTCCTGTTGAATTGATCCCTTTACCATTATGTAATGGCCTTCTTTGTCTCTTTTGATCTTTGATGGTTTAAAGTCTGTTTTATCAGAGACTAGGATTGCAACCCCTGCTTTTTTTTTTGTTCTCCATTTGCTTGGTGGATCTTCCTCCATCCCTTTATTTTGAGCCTATGTATGTCTCTGCATGTGAGATGGGTCTCCTGAAGACAGCAGACTGATGGATCTTGACTCTTTATCCAGTTTGCCAGTCTGTGTCTTTTAATTGGAGCATTTAGTCCATTAACATTTAAGGTTAATATTGTTATGTGTGAACTTGATCCTGCCATTGTGATATTAACTGGTTATTTTGCTCAATAGTTGATGCAGTTTCTTCCTAGCCTCGATGGTCTTTACATTTTGGCATGTTTTTGCAATGGCTGGTACCGGTTGTTCCTTTCCATGTTTAGGGCTTCCTTCAGGATCTCTTGTAGGGCAGGCCTGGTGGTGACAAAATCTCTAAGCATTTGCTTATCTGTAAAGAATTTTATTTCTCCTTCACTTATGAAACTTAGTTTGGCTGGATATGAAATTCTGGGTTTAAAATTCTTTTCTTTAAGAACGTTGAATATTGGCCCCCACTCTCTTCTGGCTTGTAGAGTTTCTGCCGAGAGATCTGCTGTCAGTCTGATGGGCTTCCCTTTGTGGGTAACCCGACCTTTCTCTCTGGCTGCCCTTAAGATTTTTTCCTTCATTTCAACTTTGGTGAATCTGGCAATTATGTGTCTTGGACTTGCTCTTCTGGAGGAGTATCTTTGTGGCGTTCTCTGTATTTCCTGAATTTGAATGTTGGCCTGCCCTACTAGGTTGGGGAAGTTCTCCTGGATGATATCCTGAAGAGTGTTTTCCAACTTGTTTCCAGTCTCCCCCTCACTTTCAGGCACCCCAATCAGACGTAGATTTGGTCTTTTTACATAATATCATACTTCTTGCAGGCTTTGTTCATTTCTTTTTCTTCTTTTTTCTTTTGGTTTCTCTTCTCGCTTCATTTCATTCATTTGATCCTCCATCGCTGATACTCTTTTTTCCAGTTGATCGAGTCAGTTACTGAAGCTTGTGCATCTGTCACGTATTTCTCGTGTCATGGTTTTCATCTCTGTCATTTCGTTTATGACCTTCTCTGCATTAATTAGTCTAGCTGTCAATTCTTCCACTCTTTTTTCAAAATTTTTAGTTTCTTTGCGCTGGGTACGTAATTCCTCCTTTAGCTCTGAGAAGTTTGATGGACTGAAGCCTTCTCCTCTCATTTCGTCAAAGTCATTCTCTGATCAGCTTTGATCCGTTGCTGGCGATGAGCTGCGCTCCTTTGCAGGGGGAGATGTGCTCTTATTTTTTGAATTTCCAGCTTTTCTGCCCTGCTTCTTCCCCATCTTCGTGGTTTTATCTGCCTCTGGTCTTTGATGATGGTGACGTACTGATGGGGTTTTGGTATAGGTGTTCTTCCTGTTTGATAGTTTTCCTTCTAATAGTCAGGACCTTTAGCTGTAGGTCTGTTGTAGATTGCTTGAGGTCCACTCCAGACCCTGTTTGCCTGGGTATGAGCAGCAGAGGTTGCAGAAGATAGAATATTGCTGAACAGCGAGTGTACCTGTCTGATTCTTACTTTGGAAGCTTCCTCTCAGTGGTGTACTCCACCCTGTGAGGTGTGGGGTGTCAGACTGCCCCTAGTGGGGGATGTCTCCCAGTTAGGCTACTCAGGGGTCAGGGACCCACTTGAGCAGGCAGTCTGTCCCTTCTGAGATCTCAACCTCTGTTTTGGGAGATCCACTGCTCTCTTCAAAGCTGTCAGACAGAGTCGTTCATGTCTGCACAGGCCTCTGCTGCTTCCCCTGTTATTTTTTAGCTGTGCCCTGTCCCCAGAGGCAGAGTCTACAGAGACAGGCAGGTTTCCTTGAGCTGCTGTGAGCTCCACCCAGTTCGAGCTTCCCAGCGGCTTTGTTTACCTAATTAAGCCTCAGCAATGGTGGGCGCCCCTCCCCCAGCCTCGCTGCTGCCTTGCAGTTAGATCCCGGCACACTGCTGTTTTAGCAAGGAGGGAAGCTCCGTGGGCATGGGACCCTCCCAGCCAGGTGTGGGGTATATTCTCCTGGTGTGCCCATTTGCTTACAGCGTAGTATTGGGGTGGGAATTACCCGATTTTCCAGGTGTTGTGTGTCTCAGTTCCCCTGACTAGGAAAAGGGATTCCCTTCCCCCTTGTGCTTCCCAGGTGAGGCGATGCCTCACCCTGCTTCAGCTCTCGCTGGTTGGGCTGCAGCAGCTGACCAGCACCGATTGTCTGGCACTCCCTAGTGAGATGACCCCAGTACCTCAGTTGTAAATGCAGAAATCACCGGTCTTCTGTGTCGCTCGCACTGGGAGTTGGTGACTGGAGCTGTTCCTATTCGGCCATCTTGCTCCGCCCCCCCACATTGATTTTTTAACATTATAAGTACAAAGTATTCTTGACATTTTATTTATTTTAAAGCAGCATGACATAATATAATTTTGTGCATAGTTCATTCTTTTTGTGTTTCACTAATTCATGATTTTCTGGTATTCATTAATTCACAGTATATTTCCTGAAACTGTCTTCCTAAAAAAGGGACCACTTTTCTGAAGCTTAGAATATGACTAGAACTGGCCATATTTCACCAACCTTTCTACTTGAGTTTGGTATGACCAAAAGGCTGATTTATAAACAATTAATTTCTCTCTCAATGAAATGTACTGTTTTCATTCCCCTTTATGTCTATTAGCTAGTATTCTGCCTTTACTACTTATAATTTCATAAGATGTAAGATGTCTTTTTTTTTTTTTTTTTTTTGAGACGGAGTCTCACTCTGTCTCCCAGGCTGGAGTGCAGTGGCCAGATCTCAGTTCACTGCAAGCTCCGCCTCCCTGGTTCACGCCATTCTCCTGCCTCAGCCTCCCCAGTAGCTGGGACTACAGGCGCCCGCCACCTCGCCAGGCTAGTTTTTTGTATTTTTAGTGGAGACGAGGTTTCATCATGTTAGCCAGGGTGGTGTCAATCCCCTGACCTCAGGATCCGCCCACCTTGGCATCCCAAAGTGCTGGGATTACAGGCGTGAGCTACTGCCCCCGGCCCATAAGATGTCTTTTTAAAGTAATACAGTTTTCTACAACGAAGTCCTTACCGGAAAACAAGTTTAGGAATGAGGAAGAAAATGTCATCTTTAGAAGACTTTGTAGAAAGATTTCAAATATTTTAACACGTTTTAACATGGGTAAATAAGTGTATGTGCATCAAATATCTTAATGTCTTATCAAATTCATCTAAGGGTTTTTCATACACTTTAAAATTTTACCTTAGTGTATTTCTTTTATAATTGCTATTATGAGAAGATGTTTGTAAGATAAATTTTGTAAATAATTAGCATTATCATAGTCATAAATTTCATTAAATAAAGTAACAGCTCTCATGATGATCAAACAGATACAATTTTCTTTACAATCAATAAGGGCAACCCTCTTCTCTTGAACCAGAGTATACACCATCGAGCTGACTTGGAATCTTGAACCAAATAATGACAAGGAAGAAGGCCCTAGTGAAAATGTTTCCTTCGGTAGGGAGCCAGCCTTCTTTTCATCACTTCAATGATGGAGAAAGCTTTCCTTTACAGAGTATTTGTGCTTACAACACTCATTTCTTTAAGTAAACAAAAATCCAATTTTAATTGTTGACCTTAGCTCCCTCTGATATGTAGAATGTCTGCCTTAAAATCCATTCTTTAGTGAGTAAAGCATTAAGTCTTCTAATCATAAGGCACTGTGGAAAATTTTAAGTATATTTTCATCCGAGTTATAGCAGAAGTTTCATATAGAACAAATAACTCTTGTGTTCATAGTCTGTTTCTGACAGTTTCTACTTGGAAAGTCTAGTCACAAGATCTTAGTCTCAGCATTCCAGTAATTTAGGACATAATATTACTACCTCATAAGAGTAAGATAATTAAATGAAGTTTGTGGAAACAATCAACATGGCATCTAGAACTTTGCTGACTCTTCATAAACATTACCTTTCTTCCTTGTAACAAAGATAAAATCTATCATGCTTATTCTAATGTCATTTCTCTCTCATGAGCAAAGGCTTAATTTGGACCATGCATAGGTCTATTATTCTTGCTACCAGCAAGAATAATATCAATATTCAGGTCAGTTTAATAATTTAGAATGGGATTATATTGAGACTCATTTTATGCCAAATGCAGTTTACACTAATGTTCCATTAAAAACCATTACTGTATGTTTTTCACCCAAAGATTTTCAACAGTTTTAGTGTCCTGTGTTCATTCCTCTTTAAGAGATTTAGAAACTGAAAGAAACTATCTACTTTTCTGAGATTACTTATAACAAGTAATAAATTCAAGTATATAATCCAAGGTTAAAAACGTACTTAGATTTATATAAGGTCGCTTCAGAGAATGCATTTAATTCTCTATTTCAGATTTACTAGGGTGAATAAAATAAACTGCAAGAAAATGTCATTTGTCTTATGGTTTACACATGGCCATACCTGGAAAATATAGTATTTCAATAGCTGCATCTGCATTTTTGTTTGAATCTGATTTTATTAGCAGAGTTTTATGAGAGAGAAATCGTCAACTAAAAGATAAATCCAAACTTAGGTAAAAAGAGGCTTTATTTAAAAAGATTATTGAAGTAGCGAAAAGAGGACCGTTGCAATAGGAAGCACGCTCTAACCATAGTATCCACAAACATGTCAAAGGTCAGAGAGAAAATTACTTTTCTTTTATAGGGGGAGTAAACAAGGCTAGAAAGAACAAGTGTCAGATAGTTGATAAGGGAATGTCTTTCTTTATGATCAGTAATTTTGAAGATTAAGGAGAGGTTGTTTCTCATTCTGATAGCTCAGGCTAAAGGTGGGTCTCAAAGTTCTGAGTCCTGTGTAGAGAAAAGCTTAACTAAAGCTTTAAGTCCAGTTAGCAAGGCTTTTATTTGCATTGATTAGTGGGAACAAGCAATTTATCTAATCTTTTATGAAGCAAATAATGCAATTTGGTGGGTCTATGTCTGGCCTTGTCCTAGGTAAACAAAGGGACATCCCATGTCATATCTAAATCATGTAGGATAGGGCGGTTCTTTGTGTACTTCAAGATCACAGGATTTTCAGAATCTAGTCGAATGTCTGGAATTTTCATTTTCAACCATTGGTAGACAAAAAAGCATAGAGAGCTACAGTGTTTTGATTCATAGTTGAATCAAATTCACCCCATTTCATGTGGAAAGCTCATAAGCAATATTCAAAATCTAGCATTGCTTCCAAATTCAATAAATAAACTCTTAGATAAGTAAGTGATAGTGACTTCCCGCAGTTTCTAGAATGAGGGTCTGATCTATTTCTTTCAGTGTCCTGTAATTACAGAATATTGTCAGACACTTGTAGGCATTATATTACATGCTAATTGAGTTGCAATAATTCACATTTACTTAACAATGATTAAAAAGTGATGTATTTACCAATTAGTTAATTGTATTAAAATGCTGGTAATATGTTAGAGGTATTACCTACACAATTCTTAAATTTAAAGAAAAGTGCTTTAATATTTAAAAGGAATACATCCTCATTCCAAGAAGAAACAGTGTGATGTGAAGGAAAGAACAAGATTTTAAATCAAACAGACCTGGGTTCAACTTCTGCCTCTGTCAGAAACTAGTTGTGTGACCATGAGAAAATGACCTACCTGATTTTGCTTCAGTTTTTTTTTTTTCTTCAGTAAAATACTACCTTGAAAAATTCTTCAAAGGATTAGATATAATATAGAGAGTTGATCTTCATTACATGTGGATTCTATATTTGCAAATTTGCCTACTCATTAATATGTGTTTGTAACACGAAAATCAATATTGTGTTCCTTTCATGGTCATTCGTGGATATGTCAAAGCAGCAAAATTTGGAGTCATCTAACATGCATGTTCCCAGTTGAGGCTGAACACGGCTGTGTGTGCTCTGCCTTCTTGTTTGACTTTACCTACTATAAGTAGTATGGTCTAGTCAGTCCCACAGAAACACACATAAAACAATGTTATGTATTGATCAGTTTACAAAAATGTTCAGACCAAAGGCTTATAGGAACCTAACCTTGTGTGTCTAGTAGGAGCAGTGCTTAAATATTCATTCATTCAGTGTTTACAGTGACTTCATGAATATATGAATATTCATTAACAATGAGAAACGTGTGTGTGTGTGAAAAGTTTAGTACTTGCTACAATATCAGTAGAGTGGGAAAGAAGCAGCCACTGACATCTAGGAGTCCAGGAGCTGGCCTGTCAGTTAGGTCTTGGTGTTCCCCTGCTGAGCATAAACAATTTCACAGAGAAGGGATCTCTGTGACCTGGATGGATTATGACAAAAATAAGGCTATTCTGTAATGATGCCTAGGCACAGACAAAACGTGAACATTGTCCAAACCATGGAATACATACATAACACTCCCCTCACAAGTGATATAAATGACTGCTGATTCTTTACCCATTTACCTATTATTATAAAACTTGCTCTAGTCTGCCCTCTGTATTGATACGATTTAGGAAGATACCCAATTATAGGATGGCTCCACTCTCTGACAGCACCAAATCCACATCAAACTCTTCCTTTTTTGGACCCCTCTCCAAAATCACCAAACAGAGGACAAATGCTCTAATTAGTTCTTTTGAACACCCTCTTACTGAGATAAGTCAGTTATCTATGCCACGTATTCTCCCTCACCACAGTGAAAAATAAAGTCATTTGTTTACACCCTGTGTGTGTTCCTGGTGGTCTTTGCCTGCAGGGCATTAACAACAGATGTAATTAGCAGGTAATAGTGGTGGTGTTGATGTTATAGATACATTTTTCCATCTGATAACCATCCCAAATGGACTAACAAAAGCAATTTGCAGGATTTAGTTCCTTCATAGACAGTTAATTTTGTTGTCATGGGTGTGTTGCAGGTTCTTTACTGTTTTACATAGTACTACAAAGAGTTAAAATGTAGAAACTTTACTATATTAATCATGATATTTTTATTTTCTGATGTTTTGACATGTTGAAGCCTTGCCGGCTCTGAAGGGATTGCCCCTGGAAGGCTTAGCTTATTCCTAGAAATAACAAACAACTCCCTATGTCTGTGCCATTCATTCAAACCAAGCAAGCCAGAGTCCACATCTCCAACACTCTCTTTTATCAGTCTCTCAGGCTCTGGATTACGATTTCCCTGCCCTCATCATCCCAGGGCCGCGTACTAGCAATTATAAACAGCTCCTATGCCCCAGAGCCCACTGAAATTATTTAAACTAGCCAGTCCTAGACCTGTGTTTATGCTGACTCTCTTGTTCCTTTCCATGGAAATCACAAAAGTGGGACTTGTCCACAGTTCACTGCACCCCCACCTTGATTCCTTTGCCTCCTTCCTGACCCTAGTACTTCCCATCTGACTTGCCTGTGGCATGGTGTACCCCCTTATCTTGAAGTCTATGTGTCTAACAAACTATCATTTCAAAATTTCAGCTCTCTCCTCATATGTTGACCTTGCTATACCTAAATAATAACAAAACTTCTATTTTAAAATACTTAGCTATTCTCATAAAGAAATTTTGACTGTAACTTTGGAGACCAGATAACTTACGAAAGAGAACAAAAACAAAGCACTCAAACACAATATGTAACTGGTGCAAAACCTACACAAAGGTAGTTGTAAGAATGATTGATAGGGTTGGCACAAAACACAAGAAGGCTGAATGGGCAATTAAAAACAGCAGTGCATGGAGGAACGAGGCATGCTTGTCAGATGAGAGACGATTGAAGGTCTTTGTGCTGTAAGTGATGAATGAAGCAGTGAATTTGGAAGTAGTTGGTTCCCCTGCAAAATTACTTCATTAAGGCAAGGCATCATAATTTTCTGGTTTTAATTTAAAAAACATACATTTGATCAGGTAATGAATTAAAAATGGGTCTGAATTATGCTCATTCTCAAAAGCAAGCATCTTTTATGGGATATTTGAGATGCAGAGGTGAGCTTTAATTTTCATCTCAAAAAATGACCTAGAGAAATATATAATGCTTATGGACATATATCTCTGTATCCAGGCAACATCACTTTGAAGTAGGGGGCAGATTATTGACATTTTATATCCAGGGTTCTAAGAATACAAAAAAAAAAAAAAAAAAAAAAAAGCCAATCTTGGAAGCAGAAATAGCCCACAGGCCAGGGATCCTGGAAAATTGGGATAATTTCTGAAATTAATTCTAGCTTGCAAAGAACATAAAAGCTGAACACACACTGTTAAATTGCATTCAGCTCACCTGTGGTTTATCTTTTTTTGTTTTTTTTTTTAAATGTTCAGATTTTGTAAAGGCCAAGTGGAATTTCTAACAGATCATTAATAAGAAGCACTCGTGGCAGTAACAGGAACACCAACTTATCACAGCTCTTAAAATATCTACACTTCCTATAACCTTAAAATTAATAAAATGGAATAAAAATTACTAAATTGCTTTCAGCAAATGCAATTTATGGATAACATGTATATGTAAATGCTTTTTAAAGCTTTTAATACATATGATTCAATTTATGAAGTGGTTAATGCTACTTGGATTTGAGAAGTCATATCTATATGAATAATGCCATGAATCTCTAGTAATTATCAATTTATTAATATACCCCATGTGATCCACACATAATTCAGGCATCATGTAGTGGGCTTTTTGGGATAAGAGATAATTGCTGTCACAAGTTCTGCGGTGTGAATGATTGCCTCAACATGAGGAAGGAATGATCCACAGTGTGTTGGCTTCATGTCCAATGAACCACATTTATATGGTATTACTGACTCAGAGAAAGAACAAATGCCTAAACGAAAAGAAGGTTATTAATATGGCTTCAAGCCTATTTAGCCCATAGAAAATCCAGACATACTACTTCAGCACAATTCTGTGGAGGCCTCAGAAAATCAATTCCATAGTGTGTTCTTTAAGCTTATTGATAGAATGTATCAGAAGTGATAGTGAAATTCATCTTTTGATCTTGAATGAATATAAATCCTGATGCCACCTGAATGAATGATTGCAAACAACGTGTAAAGAGCAGAATTTTTCTTTTGTTTGTTTGTTTTGAGACAGAGTCTCTCTCTGTTGCCCAGGCTGGAGTGCAGTGGCGCGATCTCGTCTCTCTGCAACCTTCGCCTCCTGGGTTCAAGCGATTCTCATGCGTCAGCCTCCTGAATAGATGTGATTATAGGCATGCACCATGACACTCGGCTAATTTTTGTACTTTTAGTAGAGATGGAGTTTCACCATGTTGGCCAGGCTGGTCTTGAACTTCTGACCTCAAATGATCTGCCGTCTCAGCCTCCCAAAGTGCTGGGATTACAAGCGTGAGCCACCGCACCTGGCCGCCAAACATTTTTGAAACAGACATACTTAGTTTTGAGTATCAATATTGTCTCTTCCTAGCAGAATAACTGAATACAAATTATTGAACCTGTTAGAGCCTCCATTTTGCTCGTATTTATAGATTAAGTACAACACGTATCTTAAAGACTTGTGAATATTAAATAAAAATGTATATGAAAGAACAGGGTTGGCACATAGTGGGTACTCAAAATATCAATCACTCTTCAAAGAACTGTAGTAATTCTAAAATAAATTAGGATCTTTAGAATAAATGGCTTAAAGTCACTCTTGATCTCCTGATCCTACTCAAAACTGGAAAGTGAGGGGTTTAGCTTCATTATCGCTCAATTTCCTCCTCAGAACCAGTTTATCTTTGTGTAGTGGCTCAGTGCTCCCCATCACTTCTGAAAAATGCTTCTTCTAAGAAGAAAATCTGTGATTTATTCACACTGAGCTGTATTACAAATTAACGTACCTTTGCCAAGTATTTAAAGACTTTAAAGTAGAAAAATGAAAGAGGTTTTAGCTATTGGGTACATGTTTTGTGTGTGGAAGTGTGGAAGGCAGAGTAAGGGATGGTGAGAAAAAGAGAGTTTGGGCTGGGATGTTTACTTATAAAATTTAAACATGGTGGATTATAACCAGGAAAACAACTTTACTTTCTGAAGGAAAGCTTTGTTTACTCTTTTAAGCTACTTTGTACTAGTAATTGTATTCAGAATGTTTTCTGTAAACAGAATTATAATACACAGTGTTTTAAGAGGGTTTTTACTTAACAAAATGTTTAAATGGGTTTCCTATCCAAAAATGACTCATGCAAAGAAAAAATTGAAATTATAGAGATATATTAAGCTATATAAAACCCAAGATCTTATAAGACCAAAATTTTTTCTTTGTCCTGTGCTAGGCATTTAGTTTTATCCACTTGCTTTTGTCACTTTCAGGGCAAATGCGCTTCCTTGCTTTTCACTCAGTGCTGACTATACTTATTACAGAGAAAAATACGACTGACTGGAAGTCAGGAGTCCTAGTCGCAAGAGCCTGAATTACTAACAATTTGATATGAAAGCATGAATAAGTTTTTTCCTTAATGTCTTTGTTTTCTTTTATAACATGTAAAAGTAAAGTTTTGTTTAGTTCTTCTTGGAACACTTGCATAAGCATGGCTGGAAATCTTCCTGTATCAAAAAGCAAAAAGCAAGGAGTGGACAATTGAATTGGGGAGATAAATAAGTATAATTAATGACACAATACCATATGCATCCTTTTTTATAGTCAATGAAGTTCCCAGCATTCATAAAAGAGTTTCATATGCTTATGTGATTAGAATGTAGCCTATACCCCATGTAGCCTGAGGATTTTCTCCCCAGAATAAG
Organism: Piliocolobus tephrosceles; assembly: GCF_002776525.5. Lineage (NCBI taxonomy): Eukaryota > Metazoa > Chordata > Mammalia > Primates > Cercopithecidae > Piliocolobus > Piliocolobus tephrosceles. The sequence continues at coordinate 41,086,854 of NC_045448.1, read as the reverse complement.
TCATATGCCATCAAATCAAAATAATTTCATGTAGAAGAAAGCTACATTTGCAAGAATGTTAAATTGGGTAGATGCACCTGGAGGCTCAAAAAGAATCACATTATAAAATTTAAAAAATAATTTTACTTGAAGCTGTAACGTGGGGAATAGACACTGTTGATTATTTTACATAGTCATTGGTGCTATTTGAAATGATTACTCTTCAGAGTCTTAATTTCTAACCCTTTTCATGGTGGAACTGATTGCACAAAAGTAAAATTTAATCTTTTTCCAAGTCATGTGTTTTACAAATGCAGTTTAACTTTGGGCAATTACATTGAAAATTAAAGGATTTAAGCTGAAAGGAAGTAGGTTTAGAGGCAGTGTGAATTCAAAGACCTTTCTCTTCCTTAAGCAGCATCTAATCAAATGAATATGCAAAACCTACATACTCTGCGTTTTTCTTACATTTCTCTCCTCTCTCCTATTGAAACAAGGTCCCCACATAATAATGATCATTGGACTTGCTTCCCACATGCTGCTGTTAACAGTATTTCTCTGTTCTTTGGCTGAATTGCTTTTACTTTTAAAATAGATGCTTTGAAATCAGTGCAGATATTAGGAGTCACTTGTATTTTAACATAGATATATACATATACCTTAAATATATACTTTTTATTTGTCAATCATACTTCAAAAATTCCAGAGGCAAAACAAAAAGAAAAGTGAAATGATGGGTGATAGATAGATAGATAAATGATAGGTAGATAGATAGCTAGATAGACAGATAGATAGATAGATTAAATAGACAGATAGGTAGACAGACAGAGGATAGACAAAAAGTGCTTTAAATGACTTCTGGCTGTGGTCCGCTGGAAAATGTTTAAAATGAGACATCTGAGAGAGAAAAAAGTACCACTTGTTAATGTTTGTGGTGTAAATACTTCCACTTCTAGCTACTAATATGATGTCATTGAATAAAGAGTTGGGAGGAGATGTAGAGTAGCACATCCAACAGAGCAGGAGTCCCCATCTTCAAGGCCGCGGACTGGTCGAGCAAAATTACCGTCTGAGCCCCGCCTCCCTTCAGATGAGCCTCCGCCATTAGATTCTCATAGAAACTTGAACCCTATTGTGAACTGCACATGCGAGGAATCTAGGTAGTGTGCTCCTTGTGAGACTGTAATGCCTGATGATTGGAGGTGGGACGGTTTCATCCCGAAACCATCCGCCCAACTCCCTGGTCCGTGGAAAAATTGTGCTTCCGAAAAGTGGTCCTTAGTGCCAAAAATGTTGGTGACCGCTGCAATAGAGGATACAATGGCTGTAAATCACTTCATGAGGATAAATGGTAAAATGTAGACAGTAATATATTGCGAGTGTATTAACTTGTTTTTGGTGTAAATTATTTAATTGTATATTAATATGATTTAGTTTCAAATAATATTAGCTTTAAACAACTGGCTCAAAAATTCCTGAAAATATAATAATTGGTTCTGATAGGCCAGTACAAGGTAAAATCCAGAGTACCACTGAAAAATCTAAATAGAAGGAAGCGGCAGCAATTAAATCACGGGTTTTGACGGGTGGACAAGACATAGTTTTAGTTTCAGAACGGTTAGTATTCCTTAAATAGCAGTTGAAATAACTTCCTTTATCCTTGGGTATGTTCATATATCACCTTAGCATTTGATAAATTGGGAAGATTTTTGCACTTATCCTAGGATGGCATGGTTTCAAGAAACCCACATTTTTGGAGTACAGTTAAATGTTTAATACGTTAGAAAGGCAGTTATCCACCTGAGAGGCAGAAGAGGTCACTGCCTTGAAGTGCAGCATACTCTGAAGCCCAACTACCGGCTTTTACATCTTGGCCTCTCCATTTATTTTTTGCTTTAGGCAAGGTATTTAAGTTCTCTGTCTCTCTGTTTCTTTATCTGTAAAATATGCAGAATAATATTCCTTACTTACCAGGGTTCTGTAGTGTAGTTGGAATGTATCAAGTGTTTAATAAAGTTTAGGTATCAATCTCATTTGACTCTTGTGAGATTTTCCTTTTTGGAAAATGTTGTTTCTTAGCCCCCTCACATGCAGGAATTTCCCTATTCGGCACAAAACAACTCTATGTGTTGAGAAGTCATCGTTAATTTACCGTATACTGTATATCACTGTCTTTTATGACAGTTCCCTACTTGATGGGAAAAGAGCTATGCTCCCTGACAGTAAACTAACATTAGAGAATCACTTTTTTTTGGTCCCTCTTCAAGCACTGGTCCCTCTCTGCCTTTTATATAATCTCTCTCACATTGTTGGCACCACCTTTCTAATTTCACTGGCTGTTTCAACCCAAGCCCTTAGATTGCTTTCTGTAACTATCTTAACTTCCCCTCTGTAAAGCTATTAGTGTTTCTCATGGAAAAAAAGTACCTTATCATATCATTCTCTTTTCCAGAATCCCTGATTATTCCAATGATGATCAAACACTTACTACTTTTTTAAGAATGTGCCTAATGTTTCTATTTTCCTGTGAAAGAGATAGCAGTTTTATATTATTTTAAACAACTTCATTTATTTGGCAGAGATTATAGGGTGTTACGAACTAAAATCCCTTCTAATATGAATGTCCCAGGTTCCTGAAAACCCAGTAATTTCAAGGTAGCCATTATTTATTCATTTTTATTTTCATTTTTTAATTTCTTTCAGACAGAGTATTGCTCTGTCACCCAGGCTGAAGTGCAGTGGTGGGATCTCAACTCACTGCAACCTCCACCTCGCAATTAGCCCTCATTTTAATTATTGAATTTAAAATAACCAAAAACAAACAGAAAGTTTATAAATTTTGTCAAGTTTATAAATTACTGATTTTAGTGTTAATTTTATGAATGTTGTATTTTATTAGTCATCCAGGGACATTTTTATTTAATTTTCAAACATAAATATTTGAGAAGACATCCTTTTTGTTCTTCAAATGTCTACATTCTCCTTCCCCACTTGAACAAGGAATATCAGTAACAGCTGTTTCTTTTCTTTCTTTCTTTCTTTCTTTCTTTCTTTCTTTCTTTCTTTCTTTCTTTCTTTCTTTCTTTCTTTCTTTCTTTCTTT
>NC_045448.1:41062723-41083269 GCF_002776525.5 Piliocolobus tephrosceles | reverse complement strand
TTCCTTCCTTCCTTCCTTCCTTCCTTCCTTCCTTCCTTCCTTCCTTCATGCGCACTCTCTCTCTCTCTTTCTTTCTTTCTATTGAGATGGAGTCTCGCTCTGTCGCCCAGGCTGGAGTGCAGTGGCGCAATCTTGGCTCACTGCAACCTCTGCCTCCTGCGTTCAAGCAATTCTCCTGCCTCAGCCTCGTGAGTAGCTGGGACTACAGGCGCGTGCCACCACTCCAAGCTAATTTTTGTATTTTTAGTAGAAACAGGGTTTCACCATGTTGGTCAGGCTGGTCTGGAACTCCTGACCTCAGGTGATCTGCCCTCCTCAGCCTCCCAAAGTGCTGGGATTACAGGTGTGAGCCACCATGCCCAGTCAACAAAACCTTCTTTCAATTCTCTAGCTTAAAGATAATAAGAAAACATAGCTAGGTTTTGTTTTGTTTTGCTTTGTTTTTCTCATTTCCTTGATTGTCTTTTATGATTTTCTTGGGGGAATAGTTGTATTGAAGATCATCTCAGCTATCAAACAATGCACCCTCAGCATTCCTGTGTGTGTGTGTGTGTGTGTGTGTGTTTCTCTTCATGTGATTTTAAAAATACGAAGCACATGTCTGACTCTAATGCCACTCATATTATGTTGTAGCTAAGCAAGTTCTGAATAACTAAGTATGACTAAAAAATGTTTCACAGGAAGATCAATGCCCCTAACTGAATTTCAAATACAAAAAGAGAATAAAACACACTATTTTCATTTCCTCCAAACAACAAGCACCTATATAAGAAAATAGTACAGGGGCTTAGAATTCAAGAAATCAACACTCTTTCATGTCTTTAAAACAGATAGTTGGCATTAGGTTTTGAGAAAGTCAATATAGTCATTCTTTTATGTTCAGCTTTGGCACTAAATGACTAATATTTAGCAATTAACAGTGATAGCATCTTTTCCATATCCACGTATTACGTTTTCTTGATTGGATGATGAAAAACATGTAGCCAAATATATTAATATCCAAGTGCCTATATTACCTAATATAGCTAGCAATGTTTCTAGGAATGTGAAATTTCAATAGTTATACTCTTTTAACACTTATTTGCTGGTCGTTATTCACCTTTACTTTTCTTCAGACAAAAGCCTCTAGGATGGTCCCCAATGATTCCCACCTCTTATATTTTTGACTTCTGTTGAATGTGGGCTTTACCTGATGGCTGGCTTCTGAATAATAAAACTGGACAACATTAGCGTGATGCCACTTTTGTAATTAAGCTACAAAAATACTGTTGCTTTTTTTTTTTTTTTTTTTTTTTAACTCTTGGGCTGCCTTCTGTCATTTTCTGACTCACTTGCTCTGTGAGAATTCAGCTGCCATGTCATGAGCTTCCTCATGGAAAGATCCACATGGCAAGGAACTAATGTCTCTAGGCAATAGCCATTGAGGACCTGGGGCCTGCCAACAGACACGTGAGTGAGCTTGAGAGTGGATATGTCCAAGACTTACAGGTAGGCCTTGAAACAACTGCAGCCCTGGCCAACACCTTGAATATGGCATTGTGAAGAGTCTGAGCCAAAAAAACCCAGCTAAAGCCCAATCCGTGTTCCACAGAGACTGAGACAGCAAATGCTTGTTGCTTTAAACCTCTATGTTTTGGGGTTTTTGTTACTCTGTTATTATCTGTTGATAATGAGGCAGGCAGATTCTTTGTCTATTTAATAAGTCTCTTATCAATTGATAATTTGCACAAATTCCACTCTATTCTGTCAAAGATTATATACAAACCACAAATTTTGGGGAAAAGACTCACACATTGTCTTTTGGTAACCTTTTATTTCCTATTTATGTTCCAAATAATGTATTATTTAATTACATAGAAGATTAGAATGTCAGGTGAGTCCTTCTCATTTCATCAAGCTATATTTTTCTGTAGAAATACCAGTTTCTCTCAATGGATAACAATAAGTAAAAGAATATATTTCTTTTAGATAGATAGACCAGCATAGATATCTATATAAACAATTACTTTAATTACAGAACATAATCAATAATTAAGTCAATTAATTCAAATAATATTTACATCTCTTCATTTCATGAAAAATCTCTTTTTAATGAAAAATCTCATCCAAGATGAAACAGTGCTTTTCATAGATAAAGAAATGAGAAATTAATCTATGCTAGAAGAAATGCTGAATAGGTTCTGAGTCATTCTGTGAAATATTTTCCATAAGCAAAAAGTCTTTTGAAGAAGAGATGACTGGATTTTTATTAGGATACGCAGTTTCCAGAATGTTGTGGAAACTTGAAGATACTCCATTCTGATCAACTGTCTTTAATTAGACCCCAATAAGATGCAGTGGAAACTATCGGTAGCAGTGATTATATGTTAACACTGGTCAGTTTTGAAGTATGTATCATTTTAACATTTTTCTAACATTTCCAAAGGACTTATTTTTTATAACAACGTATTTAATAGTATTTTCAAATATATGAGAAGTTCTCAAGAAAACTGACACTTTTAGAAAAAAAGAATTTTGGCAGAACCATTGTAATACAAATAAAATTAATAGCATATTCTCAGAATTTTCAATGTACTCAAAATAATGTTTCTTTCAGACCTGAGGCATAGTTGAAATTGTAACTGCCCAGGTGGGTTCACCTTGCCTACTGCCTAGACAGAGCCAATTTATCAAGACATGGGAACTGCAATAGAGAAAGAGTAATTCATGCAGAGCTGCCTGTGCAGGATTCCAGAGTTTTATTATTATTCAAATCAGTCTCCCCAGCATTCAAGGATCAGAGTTTATTTTGTTAACTTTTTAATTTTTTATTTTTATTATACTTTAAGTTCTGGGATACATGTGCAGAACATGTAGGTTTGTTACGCAGGTGGTGGTTTGCTGCACCCATCAACCTGTAATCTACATTAGGTATTTCTCCTAATGCTATCACTCCTCTAGTCCCCCAGCCCCCAACAGGCCCTGGTGTGTGATGTTCCCCTCCCTGTGTCCATGTCTTCTCATTGTTCAACTCCCACTTATGAGTGAGAACATAAACACAACTTGGCGGGTAGGGGGAAGCCAGTGAGCCAGGAGTGCTGATTGGTTAGGTCAGAGATGAAATCATAGGGAATCGAAGCTGTCTTCTTATGCCAGGTCAGTTCTTGGGTGGAGGCAACAAGATCAGATGAGCCAGCTTATCGATCTGGGTGGTGCCAGCTTGTCAGAGGCCTTACAGCCAGAGTGACTCCATTTTGAGTAAGGGCTAGGAAAATGAGGCTGAGACTTGCTGGGCTGCATTCTCAGAAAATTAGGCATTCCCAGCCTCTAGATGTTTACACATAAGGGGACAAATTAATAATGTTTACTAAACAGACCCAGTCTTGGGAGTGTCCAGATATCCCAATATCTGGAAAACAAAGGCATTCCTAATTTTGCTTTAAAGATAATACTATCGATTCTTGCAAAATATAGTAATTAAGAAAATTAATCCTTTATCACAAACCCTTATAGCAGAGCACATCTCCTCATATATAGGAGTATTGTACCTAGAGTGGACACCTTCCTCCTCTTACTTTCTGGAAAGTCCAACTCTGGAGTCCTACTCTGGAGTCCTACTCCATAAAGTTCTATGGAGTTGCTGTCCTTTTACCACTTTACTTTCTTAATAAACTTAATTTTGCATCTCTCTTGGGGTCTGGATGGGGACATGTTTCCTGTAACAAGCTGATCCATCAAGTGCAGGGTTTGTAAAATATCTCAAGCACTGATCTTAGGAGCAGTTGAGCAAGGGTCAGAATCTTGTAGCTTCTAGCTGCATAACTCCTAAGCCATAATTTCTAATCTTGTGGCTAATTTGTTAGTCCAACAAAGGCAGTCTAATCCCCAGGAAGAAGGAGGATTTTTTTGGGAAAAGGGCTGTTATCATCTTTGTTTTAAACTATAAACTATACACTAAGTTCCTCCCAAAGTTAAATCCGCCTACACCCAGGAATGAACAAGGACAGTTTGAAAGTTAGAAGCAAGATGGAGTTGGTTAGGTCAGATCTCTTTCACTGTCTCAGTGACAGTTTTGCAATGGCAGTTTCAAAATTTGTCTCGACAATGTAACATACAGACAAGTTGCAAAATGTGTATTTAAAATAATGGAAATAAAGAAAATAGTAGGAAATAAAGATAAAATGAGAAAGAATACAAATTTTATCTGATTTACAGTTGCTTGTAGCCTGCCAACATTACCTTTTTAATAAAAAAATCACGTTTCTAATTCAATACTATTGGCAAAGTTTGATTGTTTTACTTGAAGTTTAAATGTCAAAATGAATTTTCTTTAAATTGGTCTATTTTTCAAACGTAAGGCTATTTTTCTCCTCAATGAATTGAAGTGATTGCAAATTCAATTGATATAAAAAAGTATAATACTTAGAAAAAATAAATAAGAAACAGCAAGAATATATGATGACAAATTATTTGGTATATTGTGTTTAAAAGAAATAGTTACTCAGTAACTTGAAAGGAAGTATTTAATGGATAGTATATCTCAACAAAGACTAAAAGTACAATTTGTAAGCTGAAAGAAAATTTGCAATTTGGGATATTGTGAAAGAAATAACACCATTGAGAGGAAACTTTTACCTAATCAAAGCTAACTGTCTCCACATTGTTGATTTCCACTTCTTCAGAGGAAATCTTGTTGTAATTTAGCATAGTACTCTCACTTAGTTTTGAATTTTAAGTTACTTCTATAGATCAGCTGATATAAAAGTTGTTTTGAAATATAAGATATGCTACTCGGTTTTGAAGAAAAGGCACCATTCTTTTGAAGTAGGGTTATGCTATTTAAAAACAAACTGTTTAAATATAAAATTTTATACAAGCTGTTTAATGTTTTTGTGCATATCGACAGCTTAATTGCACTAAAGTTATTAACATCTCATCAGTATACCCCAGATTATTTTCAGTAATGTTAGGCAGAAAATTAATAAATGATTTATAGTTATACCTAGCTCATGCACTGAAAGATTTCATCTAAATACGTGCTTTGATAGACCAGGCTCATGGAAGAATATCTTATTCTTCACAATTCCTTATCAATATAAATATTTGAAATTTCAAATCACATATTTAAAACTTAGAAACAGTAATATAGTGCATGCCTTGGTAATAGCTATAATAATGTAGAAGTAATGTAGAGAAGAAAGTCCAAAAAGAAAGGTTAGGCTGGTTAAAACATAAATTTTAAGTGGTGTGATAGAAAAAAAGCAGTGGTATAGGCTGAGGCAATGGATTTGGGTAATTTGGGATGGAAGAAGGAAAGTGAAAAAACATATGCTAAGCATCTGCATGTTTCAGGCATTTTTAAAGATACCATCTATTCTTTATAATAGTGACAGGTTGATAGAATAAATATCGTATTTATTACACTTGAGGAAACTGGACAAGTGATGTTCTTACCCAAGACCACACAGCTAATATGTTGGTTAAAATACTTCTGTGAGATTTTCTTGGGAAATTCAGAGCATCTTGACATTGATACAAACTCATACATGTGAGTCCAAAACCTATCCTCTTCTTAAAGTACCTGATATTATTGTATGAGCAAAGCCACAGTAAGATATGAAATATCATTATGTGTTGGGGTAATGGGTCTGTGGCGGGAGTTTGGGTTATGAGACCATAGTAGAGTTGGACTTAAATAACAGCTTATAATTTAACTCTCCAATTTAAAGAAAACCATAAATATCAATATAAGAACTTACATTTTATGCTGTACTCAGTGAGGAGTCAACAAAAATTTTAACCAGAAGAGTAACCAAATCAAAATTGTCATTTAGATTTGTGAATTCCTTCAGCTTGTTCTAGGAAGAACACATTCTCCAACCTAGCATCATGTTTAAAAGTGGCTCAGCTAAGCAACATTACATTCTAATTGTGTTAGTTTAAAAATAAATTTAATTTAAATTTAAAATATGACAGTTTCATAACAATCGCAGTTTCCAATCAACATTTTTACTGTTACTTTCTTTTAAAACTAAATTTGAACATTTCCATTCAGTGATTAAATGTAAAATCTTACCTACAATGAACAGTTATCAATCCCAAAAGGAGAAGAATTAGAAGAATGTAGGCGTATACTCTTTATAGAAAAGTTGAGGTTTTTGGCTCAAATGTATTAAACAACATATAATGGGATAAGTTTTGAGGAAAAAGAAAACCTGGAGGGTTTTTTTTTTTTTTTTTCAGTCATTCAACAGGTATACACAAAATGCCTCTTAAGTGCCAGAAACACTTGTAGGTTCTAAGATTATGTACAACAGTGAGGATACTCCTTTTCTCCAGTGAATTTTATTTCATTAGAATGGAAATATTCAACAGACAAACAAATAAGGCAATAACAAAGTTCTGATAAATGCAATAAAATGGGTAAAGGAAGGAGCAAATTTGGAGTGGGGAGGTACAATGCAAACAGAACATTTGAGCAGAGATCTGAAAGGTATGAGAAAGTGAGTAGAAAGCTTATCTGCAAGTTAGCATTTCAGGCAAAGGGAAGAGACACTACAAATAAGTTAGGTGAAATTTTGCTGGAATATTTGATCACCCCAAGTGTTCTTGGAGTGTGTGATGAAATAGAGTATGAGAGAGAAGAGAATGAAAACACATGAGTATTCAGGAGGTAGCTGGGGAGGCTAGAACATGGAGAGTCTTGTAAGATACCATTTGGATTTTTGCATTTACTCAGAGATAGAAGGGAATTTATTAAAGTTTTTTTTATATGAGTGTCATAATATTTTTTTTTATTGTTTTTTAAACATTCTGAAAGGACCATTATGGGGGCAGATTGGGAGGTGAGGACAAAAATAGTCATACAAGTTAAAACCATTGTAATAATCCAAGTAAGAAGTATTTATTGTCTGAAGTTTGCTTGTAGCAGTAGATACTCTGAAGGTAGTAAAATTCTAGATCTATACTCAAGACAATGTAATTTGCTGATAGAGTGGGTATGGCATATGAAAGAAATAAGAAACAGAAGAATCTAAATGAGAAAGGGAGAATGAGGAAGAGAAACTGTTGAGACGGTTAAGGAATCAAGAGATTAGTTTTATTAATATTAAATCTGAGATAAGTATTAGATATCCAAGTATAAATATTGACTAACTAGTTGTATATTAAAATCTGAAATTTAGAGAAATAGAGCTTAAGATATAAAATGAGGAACTTAAATGTATAAGTAATATTTGCAACTACAAGGCTGGGTGAGATCTTCCAGGTAGTAATTATGAATTAAAAAAGGAAGAAGCCTTAGGCCAAAGATTTGGGGCATTCCAATATTTATGATAGATGAAAAAGAAAGAAAAAAATAACAACACAAAGGAAGTAGCAGCAATGGATGTAAGAGAATCAAGAGAGATTGATATCTTGAAAGCTAAGAGAAAAAAAGTACAATGTAGTATGTTATTAACTGTCTAAGACTACTGGATTTAGCAATGAATAGGTTGACCCCGGCAATAGCTGTTGGCCCCAGCAATAGCTGTTTATTCGAGTTTTGAAGAAGAAGTTCTAATTATACTAGATTAAAAAGTTAGTGAAGGGGAGTAAGTAGAGGAAGTATTCTTAAGGAGTTTCATTGTGTAAACGTACAAATAAATGGAGCATTAACTGGAGCAGAATGTGGACACCAATATATATTTTAAATATAGCATCTATTATGGCAGGTTTTTATTATTATTGAAAAGACCTAGTATGGATGGAAGAGTTGATGATGTAGCAAAGAAACGGGAAATTTGAGTAGATGAGAGGAGATTAAATGTGGTCCATAGAAATATGGACATTTTGTCCATAATTTGATAGATGTGATCTTAGAAATGTGTAAAAGCTATCTATCATTCCTTCTACTGGGGTTTATATTATATATTTACTGTCCTTTAAAAAGATATTGAAATCTATACATTTAACTTTTTTTCTGAAAAAATGTCATGATGTATATATTAATAAGCAGCTTTCTGGTCTTTTTACTCTTAAGCCAGTGCTCTTAAAAAAATATTTTAAACCATTAATATTTACAACTTCAGAGAAGGGTTAAAAAATACAGAGAAATGTTTTAATACATCCCTCTTTTCTATATTTTTTGAATTTTGGTGAATAGTATTCATTTTCTGACATGATCTTGCTATTTGCCAACTGGAGCATGCTACCTTCTCTATAAATATTAGCTATTATAAGGAAAATAAATGGAGGAGTATAATTTCTTGGTTGATATCACTTTATGACACTTGAGACTTCAGCTATTCTTTATTTTTATACACACCAGTTCTTTAAAATGTTATTTAACTGTGGAGCAAAACAACTTACTGTGCATAAAAATATCAGACAAGCTAGAGTTTCCCATTCAGTAAGTAGGGATAGGGCCAGGTAATTTCCAGTTCAATAACACTATCAGAAAATTTATCACCAGAAATGTGAAGGCTAGGAGAGAATGGGATGGTATATACAAAGTGCTGAAGAAAAAACACACCGACCAAAAATACTGAACTCAGAAAGCTATCCTTCAGAAATAACAGAAAATTAGATTTTCTCAAGTAAACAAAAACTAATGGGGCTTATCACAGTAGACCTGCCTTAGAAAAAATACTAAAGATACTCTTCAAGCTGAAATGAAAGATCACTAATGAGTAAAGTGGAAACACATGAAAGTATAAAACTCACTGATAGAAGTATGTAGTCAAATTCAGAATATTTTAATACTTCAATGACAGTGTGTAAATAACTTATAGCTCTAGTATATAGGTTAAAAGATGAAAGTATTAAAAATAACTCAAATAATTTGAAGAGGATAGATATACAAAATAAAAAGGTATACATCATGACATAAAAATCAAAATGTGGGGGGCAAGGAATAAAAGTATAGAGTTTTTATATGCTATCGAAGTTAAGTTGTTGTCGGCTTAAAGTAGACTGTCAAAATTTTTATTTGTAAGCCTCATGGTAACCACAAAACAAAAATCTATAGTAGACACGCAAAAGATACAGAGAAAGGAATCAAAACATATCACTACAGAAAATCATCAAATCACAAGGGAAGACAGCAAGAGAGAAAAAAGAGAACAAATAATCTACAAACAGCCCCAAAATAATTCACAAACTGGCAATAGGAAGTTCTTACCTATCAACAATTACTTTAAATGTAAATGAATTGAATTCTTCAATGAAAAGATGCAGCGTGGCTGAATGGAGTAAAAAGCAAGACCAAACTGTATGCTGTCTATAAGATCCCCATTTCAGCTTTGAAGACATATATAGACTTAAAGTGAAGGTTTTAGGGAAAAAATCTATGTAAATGTAAATCCAAAGAGCAAGCGTAGCACTCCTTATATGAGACAAAATAGACTTTCAGTTAAAATCTGAAACAAGAAACAAAGAGGGTCATAATATAATGATAAAGGTTCAATTCGTCATCAAGAGGATATAAGAGTTGTAAATATATATGGACTCAACATCAGAGCACTTAGATATATAAAACAAATAGTAACAGATCTGAAGGGAGAGATAGACTGTAATACAAAATTAATACGAGAATTCAATACCCCTTTTTCAGCAATAGACAGAATATTCAATCAGAAAATCAGTAAGAACACATCAGACTAGACTTATCCTTTTTTAAAATTTTTATTTATTTATTTATTTTTAAAGAAGGGGTCACACTATATTGCCCAGGCTGGAATCAAACTTCTGGGCCCAAGGAATCCTTCCACTTCAGCCGGCAAGTAGCTGGGACCACAGATGCATGCCACTGTGCCTGACTTTGGATTACACTTTAGAACAAATGGACCTAACAGACGTGTATAGCACATGCCATTCAATAATAGCAGAATACACATTCTTCTCAAGTGTATACAAAACTTTCTTCAAGAAAGATGATATGTTTGGCCAAAAACAGGTTTTAACAAGTTTAAGAAGATTGATCATATCAAGCATTGTTTCTGACCATAATGGCATAAAACTACGAATGAGTAGCTGTCAGAAAATTAGAAAATTTAAAAATATGTGGAAATTAAACAGCACACTCTTGAACAATCTATAGGTCAAAGAAGAAATCAAGGCCAGGCGAGATGTCTCACGCCTGTAATCCCAGCATTTTGGGATGCCGAGGCGGGAGGATCATGAGGTCACGAGATGGAGACTATCCTGGCTAACATGGTGAAACCCGATCTCTACTGAAAATAAATAAATAAATAAATAAATAAATAAATAAATAAATAAATAAAGTAAAAATAAATTAGCCGGGCATGATGGTGGGCGCCTATAGTCCCAGCTACTTGGGAGGCTGAGGCAGGAGAGTGGCGTCAACCTGGGAGGCAGGTGGAGCTTGCAGTGAGCCGAGATTGCGCCACTACACTCAAGCCTGGGTGACAGAGTGAGACTCCATCTCAAAAAATAGTAATAAATAAATAAAATTAAATTAAAAAAATAAGAAGTATAGTCAAAATAACGTTTTGTCTACCTTTAAAATGCTCTGTGTTACCTTTAAATAATTGCATTTTATCTTTAAATCATGCTCTGTTTTGTCTTTACCTGGCATGTGCCCTCATTCGGCCAATATAAATTAGAGAAGAATAAGGGTCAGCTTTTATATGCCCAACATAATGGAATGGAAAACTGTGATACATGCCTTCACAGTCGTGATTTATTTAAAGGAAAAACTGTTACTTCAAGTGATTGGGCCTTATTCTGATTTTTTTTTTTTTCTTTGTAGTCACTCATTCAACACATTACCTTTTAGAATTCTACTTGAGAGCACTGCTTTCTACATAAGGGAGAAATGGTGATCTTCATGTTTCTCTCTCTCTCTCTCTTTTTTTCTTTTTTTTTTTCTTTTTTTTTTTTTTTTTTTTTTTTTTTTGAGGTGGAGTCTTACTCTGTCCCCCAGGCTGGAGTGCAGTGGCATGATTTCCGCTCACTGCAACCTCTGCCTCCTGGGTTCAAGCAATTCTTTTGCCTCAGTCTCCCAATTAGCTGGGGCTACAGGTACTTGCCACCATGCCTGGCTAATTTTTTTGTATTTTTATTAGAGACAGGGTTTCACCATATTGGCCAGGCTGGTCTCGAACTCCTGATCTCATGACCCGCCTGCCTCCAGCCTCCCAAAGTGCTGGGATTACGGGCGTGAGCCACTGTGCCCGGCCCACAATATTTTTTATTAAAAGAGTTCATTTTGTGTTCTTACAAGCAGAGAACTTAGAATTTTTAACACGAAGTGACTATCTGAAACAAGAGCACTGTTTCCTGAGACTCCATGTCATAGAGACTGTAAAGAAATTTTTTATAACTTCTACTATTTTTAGAAGAATTGTCACGTATAGGTTGTGTAAATATAGTATATTGTACCTTATAGAAAACTAAAGTTCTTGCCAACTATATTCATTTTCATAGGTAAGCTCTAGAACCCTGGGTGTAGCCACATTTGTTATCGAGTATTTTTTTATGAGTGATGTTGGTCAAGGATGAAGAAACCCAAAACTATGGATTCTCTAAAAGATTTAAAATGAAGCACAGATGAAAAATGTTTCACAAGAATAATAGCTAGCATATATCGAACATGTATGTAGAACATTTTCTTATCACCGTTTAAAAATTACATATGGTGGATACTTGTATTATTTATATTTTACAGATGAACAGACCATTACCATTACCATTGACAGGGTAAACAACTATCCATGATCTTGCAGATACTAAATGGAATTTAATATCTGTATATTTGGGTTGCAGAGTTCACATACTTAATGACTGTACTCTATTACCTCATCCAACTCAATGTTTGAAAGACACAAGTTTTACCCATTTTACAGTCTCTACCACACCCAAGAAATTGTCAGACTTTGTTATTGTAGAAACACACAGGATGCCTTGAGAGGAAGTTGAGGAAACTTCTGAATTTATAGTGAAGACTTTAAAAATTCCTAATACTAGCCTGAAGTCAAGGCATGTCTTTAATGATTAAATGTATTTTACTTTTAATGACAAAAACCGCAGTTACTTTTGCACCAATCTAATAGCTACAGGTTAAAACGAATAGGAGCCAAAATGTGTCTGCAGCATTTGAAAACAGACTATAAAGCAAAAGGCATTGCAAGAATGAGGACTTTGCTTATTAGGGACAATCTTCTGATCAATTTATTTATTATTTTTAATTAAAAATTGTTATGACTAAAAATTTAATAAACTGTATACTTTCTACAGTGATGGGGATCAATGGTACCTATTAAAAGTAGAAATGGTTGGAATCTGTTTTTATATATGCTTAAATTTAAGCATTACATCTCAATATTATTGAGAGTTCATATCTTTAATTTTTTTATGTAGTTTCAATTTTAAAAAGAATTAGTGAGAGGAGTACTGTTCCTCATAGGCAGAAAAACTTTCTAGTACTTGAAAAAAAAAATTATGTTCTGTTTAATAGAATTCAAATACCAGGAAGTTAACTACATGTAAAGAATTGAAAACCAATGCTATAAATAATTTTGAACTCTAATATAACAGTGAACTTAGAACAAATTCTAATTTTAAAAATTGGACTGTAACATTTGTTGCCTTTCAATACAGAAGTAGAATTTTCTTTTCGTTTTTGACTGGGGGCAGGCAGAGTTTTTGTTGTCCAGGCTGGAGTGCAGTGCCATGATCACAATTCACTATAACTTCAACTTCCTAGGCTCAACCTCAGCCTCCATAGTAGCTAGAGACTACAGGCATCACCACCACACCCAGCTAATTTTGTAATTTTTTTACAGAGGGGGGTCTGACTATGTTGCCAGGGCTGATCTTGAACTCCTGGGCTCAGGTGATTCTCCTGCCTCAGCCTCCCAAAGTGCTGGGATTACAGGCATAAGCAATTGTGCCTGGCTGGAAGTAGAATTTTCATTCAAAATGTTTCATTGTGGATTATTAGTGACTAAGAGGGGAGAATATATAATTCCTTGATTTCAGAATGAGAGACTTCTCCTGGTTATTGGTAAATCCTCAGTTCTCCATCTCTTGAGTACTACCATGTACATGCTAATCATAAAGTTGTATAAACCTACATGGAAAACAGAGTCATCCAGACAGACTCAAATTTTCAATTAAAATTTAAAAGTTTTATTTGAACACTCATTCAGAAATGTACTTTCTTTTTTTACCCTGAGGCTTTCTGCTTTATTCATTTATCACCCTTAAATTAAAAAAGAAAGAAAGAAAGAAAAAGGGAATGAAAGAGAGAAAACTGATGCTTCTTCTTAAACTGTGTGCTGAAGAAAAAGGTTTTTAGGTTTCATTTGTGTAGAGTTTATAGGTTTCTGCCATTCAAGTGAAAGTTTTGAATATTTACTAACTCAATTGCTATTATTGCTGAATTAATAATTCTGGCATGAAATTAATTAATCTCATTTTTCCATTTGACATAATAATAACCAAAAAGGACATGTTTTAGAAAGCTGTTTTATTCAGCAATTTAAAAAAATCTATGAATCAGTGAAAATTGCTGATTAGATTTTTTCACTTTACAGTTCATAGAACATATAGATTTTACATTCACCTTTTTTACAAAAGTAAAGAGAGACAATATACTTACATTGAACTAAAAATTGAACTAACATAAGCCTATTTTTAACAAGGCAAATGTAGTTGTTTGTTGATCACTTCCAGGACTCACCTCTTTACTGATTTCATGGAACCTAAGATATTAAAATATTTCCATCATTATTCAAAGGCAGAGGAACACCAAAATTGACTTCAAAAGTAGTTATTGGCCTAGCTGTGAATAAAATTAACTGCAAAATAAGTGATTTATTCTGCATATTATTTTATGGTTTAATTTATTAAATTTGAGTTTGAGGAGTTTTTACAATCTCAATTTTGTATTATCTCAAATGCCATATATACCAAAAGCATGTTGAAGACTACATACCTAATCTTAAGGTAGAAAAATGCAAACTAACTCAATCTGATAAACATTTACCATGTTATCTAGTAGGTATGTATTTTAAATGAAGTAATTGGCCAGTACTAAATCACTTATCAAATGTGGAGAGATTCTAACTCCTAATTTTGGTTTTTACCTAACTATAGGCAAAATTTGACACATACATAGAGGCAGTGCTTGTTTTTGCACAGTTTCAACGTTCATGAAATTCAGATATCATGATTTAGTTACAGAATACCAGTCACCATAAATACAGTTCCAACTTCAATTACCATGATATATTAACTGTGAGTAATTGTATAAAGTAAAAAAAAAAAAAAAAAAAAAAAAAAAAAAAAAAAAATACTGTTAGCTCTTTAGTCTACAAATCACTGCATAAATAACAGATTCCCATCATGATAAATGAACGGTAGTGTCACTTATTTTAGATCTGTCCGTAACTGGTCACTGCCCATCTGTTATTTAGTTCCTATTCTGACAGCAAACATGAAGAAGTGTTACCTCCCTATTTTCCCAGTGATTAAACCACATGCCATTTTACATAACTTGATCTTTGGAATGAGGGAATTGGCCAACAAAGATAAAAGTTCAACAAAGAAACTATAAGTGATAATGCTAGCAGTAAAATTCAAAACAAACATAAATGGATGTCTGAAGAAGTAAGTGACCATAGGAATGTTGACAGTGGTGTTATTTCACAGACTGAAAATATACAAGCAGTGGAACTTAATACTTGCAAACTTACTGAAATAAATGAGGAAAGTGGTTGTGACCAAAATAAATAAATAAATAAAGTAATGAAGATGTTCCAGAGCAAGTGATGTCAGTGAAACACCCCACATTAAAGAAACTCCCAAAGGTATTTTATAGCATAGAAAGGACAAAGACTAAAATGTTAGAAACTGATCTAAATTTAGAGAGAAGTATGACAATCCACTAAGGTATTGAAAAAGTACTTGCTTCATATTGTTAGTTAATGCACAAGGCAAGCACTGTTCAATTACCCTTAATTAGTTTTTTTTTTTTTACTAAGATATAAAATACATCAATTCTCAATGGTTTGAACATTGTAAACTGATGTGCTATGGTTTGAATATTTGTGTTCTTTCCAAAATTCATGTTGAAACTTAATTCCCAATGCAATATTATTAAGAGATAGAGCCTTTAGGAGGTAATTTAGTCATGTGGGCTCCTCCCTCATTATTGAGATTTAGGCCCTTGTAAATAGGCATCCGACAGCATTCGGCCCATTTTACCCTTCTGCCTTCCGCCATGTTGAGGACACAGCAACATGGTGCCATCGTGAAAGCAGGGAAAACTGTCTTCACCAGACACCAATTTGCTGGTGCCTTGATCTTGGACTTCCAAGCCTCCAGAACTGTGAGAAATACATTTATATTTTATATTAATTACCCAACGTGTGGTATTTTGTTATAGCAGAATAAAAAGAATAAGACACAATGCAGTAAGTAATATTGGTTTTACTATTTTTGCATTCTCCTATACATATATAACTGACGATAAGAAAGCTTTAAATATTTTGACAAAAGTTTTAAAGATAATGAAAAATGATAATTTCTCTTATCTACTATTAAGGTGACTTTGTACAGTTTCACGTTTTAGTCTTTTTGCAGTCTTGAAAAGCCATACAAAATTACATGTGTATATGTCTCTGTGTGTATATATGTATACATATATAAAAACATGTATATACCTATATACATACATATATACACATATATATGCATGCATATATGTACGCATATGTATATATGCATACATATATGTAATGAGGTTGCAGTTTTAACCTCTTATTTTAAATAGATGTGTGTATTTTCATCTGAGAGTAATTTCACCATTGTAGACCTCAACTGATCAATAATAAAAAGAAAATATTTCTGATGAGAGATTTTTTCCTTCAACTGGGAAGAAAACTCTTCACCATTCTGATCTTAGTATGAATCCTGAGTTAAAAACTAAGTCAAAAGGAAAGTGCTTCTTTAACGACAGAATTGATGGAGGAAAAAGTCCTCCACGCCATCTGGTGACTTAACGTTAAAATGAAAGATTTTTGTATACCTCTCTCTGTAAACACAGCAATTAATGGCCATTCTTTAACAACCTGAGAATCATGTGTCTTCAGGTCATCTGCCAATGAATCATCCATCAAAGGTAGAGTTTCTCAAATAATCTCAAATTAGAGTCTCAAGCTCTAGTGTTGCTAGATGTACAACAGAGATCAAATCACAGGAATTCAAACCATGTGGCAAAAAGAAAGGAACAATACACAACATCTCAAAATAAGTATTCTTAGTGAAAGAAGTCGGATACAAAATGGCACACATGGAGCGATTCTACTTATATGAAACTCTAGAAAGTGCAAACTGATCAATAGTGATAGAAAGCAGATCAACAGTTGTCTAGGACATGGTGTGCGGGAGGAATTGACCACAAAGGGACACGAGAAAAGGTTTAGAGTTGATAGAAATGTTTTGTATTGTAATTGCGATGGTGGTTTCTCAGGTATATACTTCATCAAAACTCATCAAAGTGTTTATAAATGAGTGCAGTTTTTTGGGTGTAAATTATATCATAGTAAAATCATGAAAAAGTCATACAGTTCAAGATTTGAACAAGATCAGACTAGATTATATCAAGCCCCAGAGGAGCCAAAATATATTCTTTGGATTTTATAGATTTTCCACAATAATCTTTCAACTATGTGTTTACAATCACAAGGAAACCTTAAAAAGGCTAATTTAAGCATTATTCATGATTGACATCCTTTTCACTATGTTATGCCCATGAGCTGTGGGAACATGTGTTCATTTGCGTGTACACTTTTGCTGCTACATAGTGCTGCTATGATATTGTAATCATTGTGATATGCTCAAAAATTAAGAAGTGGATTTTTTATATATACCTTATGGATTTCTATTAAGTGAATATAAATCTCTGTCAAGCAAAAATTTGAAAGCTCAGCCAAAAGAAAGTCATGAAAGTCATTAAAGTTCTGCAAAGCTGGTGTGTTGTTAACAGCTCAACTCAAAAGTCCTTGCAATGTTCATAAAGTGAGGGCAAAAACATTTTTAAGGCTTTAATTTAATTTTACTTTTGGTTTTGTAGTCTTTCTTGAAAGTGTGTAGCACCTGTAGTTATAATGTCATATACACAGTTTATCTGCATAGAAATTAAATATTATAATGAAAAATAGCTATGTCATTTTTCCTTTAAAAGGAATTTTTAAAAACCATTACAGTTTAAGAACTATCTCCCAATATCACTTTGAAAACACTGATATTTTTGTTATAACAAAATCTCTGTATCTGGTAATAATGTTTCTGTCAAAAATAGCATGACATTAAATGCAATTCAGATTACTATTCTTTTGAAGTCATAATATTCCCTCCAGTTTTTTATTGTAAATATATAATATTCTAATGATATTATAAATTAAGCAAGTTTTATTTGCTTGCTTGTTAAATATCTGTGAATTCAGAAACTAAAGAACTCATTTCTGTTTGTAAATAGCAACTTATCAAATGCATTAGAATATAAGCATTTCACAAATGGGTATTACTGATATGTATGTCATGGTTTTTGAAGAGCTGGCAGCATCAATATACATTTTTTTAAACTAAATTTAAAAGAAATTCTATGTTTTTTTTTGGTTGGTTATGTTAAAAGCAAACATGCTCTCCTTAGCAAGTAAGGCACTGAGAAAAATGAAGATTAAGAAAAATGTCAAGTTAGTCAATTTGTGATAGCCACTACTACACCAGTATAAAGGAATGTCCTGATGATTTTTCATACCTTTTTATTTCAATAAACCTAAAAGATGTTGCTCATGCCTCCAATGGAAGCAAATCAGCCAGGTAGTATTCTTCCAATCTTAAAAAAATGGGAAAAATAACGCCAACGAGAATGCCCATTAATATTAGCCATTCTGACTTGTGTGAGATGGTATCTCATTGTGGTTTTGATTTGTATTTCTCTGATGATTAAAGATAACATCATATGGTTTTTGGCCTCTTGTATGATAAAAATGTTGTACATATACACCATAGGATACTATGCAGCCATGAAAAAGAGCAAAATCTTGTCTTTTGCAACACGGAAAGAGCTGGAGGTCATAATCCTAAGCAAATTAATGTAGAAACAGAAAACCAAATATAGCATGTTTTCACTTATATGTGGGAGCTAAACATTGAGTACACATGGGCATAAAGATGGGAACAATAGAGACTGCAGACTACTAGAGTAGGGAGGGAAGAAGAGGGGAGTGGGGTAACAGATTATCTATTGGGCATTATGCTCACTTCCTGAGTGACAGGATCCATATCCCAAACTTCAGCATCATGTTATATACCCATGTAACAAACCTGCACATGCACCCCTGTAACTAAAATAAAAGTTGAAATTATGTATAAAAAAGAATGCCCATTAGAGAAAGCTGAAACTTTAATTGAAAAAAATATATAACAATATATGCTATGCCAGCTTCTGCTACCTTTTTGCCCCTACCCAAGAACAAACTGAACACTAAGCCTTGAAATCTTGGAATACTTCTGTTTTATAGCCACACAAGGATGGCATTCCTTTGTTTTAGAAGATAAAGTTTACAAAGGAACACGTTATAATGATGGTCTCAGTGAAGAACAACTTTTTAATGAGAAGCTAATCAAAACTATTTAAAACTTAAACTGGAAATATTTAATGACATCTTTGGAGTAGCCAGTTATTTTTACACATTAAAATCTACCTAAGATTTATTTTTAATGATTTTGCAGTAAAAGAACAGAAAATGGGCGCAAATATTAGCTGTAAAAATGTCATGTCTGAGCTTCCTTCACGACTTAACATTTTCAATCATGTACAAGCCAGTACCATCCAGGGCAAGAGAGCTTAATGATTCAGGACACCAGACTCATATCTTTATTTTCATTGACTTGTATGTTGACTTCTGCAAGTTATTTTCCCTCTTCGAATCTGTTTCGTGTCTTTCAATGAAGCAGATTGACTAGGCGTGACATTTTTATATCAAAGCTTCCTTGTATATGCATCAGAGACCCCTAGGGACTGGACTGATCAGGTGTCCGTCTCCCCATCTCCCGCATTCATTCAGCAGGAAAATACTGTAATTATGTATGTATATACTGATTTTAGTGTTATTGTTGCTGTTGTTTTTAAGAGGAAAAAATGGATCTAGAGATCCGTTTTTAAGTGCTTGCAACTATTAGAATGGATTATCTCTATGGTTCCATCCAACATCTATAATTAAGCCTACCAGCAATGGAAATTGGTGCTCAGAACTTGTTATTACTGTTAATAATGACACCAGCAGGCTGCTAAAAGACAGACATTTGTAATATAATTAGCCCCCCATTTAAAACCAGAATTTGAGGCACACATTTATTTATAAGTTAGGTATTTGGGAGATGAAAAGCATTTTTCCATAGAACCAGTTTTTAAGGTGAAGTGGTTAGAGTAGTCAAAGATAATAATAATTATTAATAATAACAAAACAAACTAAATGCCATAGTAAAAGCAGTCTGTTTTTAATAAATAGGAATGAGAAAAAATACTCTCGCAAAAGCTGCAGTTAAAATTTAGGAAGAAAGTAGTATTATATTTTGAGGTTTTTAAACTTTATTTTGAATGTTTGAAGACAAATGTTTTTTAGAAATACAGTATTTATTTTAATATCCTTTTGGTTTTAGAAGTTATCCAAAGTGACATGATTAGAGACACACCTCTTTATTGATGTTGACATGGTGACTGAGATTTCAAAATTTAAATTAAACTAAAAAGTCAATGCCCACTTAACTTTATTCAGAATGAGAGGTTTGCTCAATCCCTTTTAAATCTTTATATCCCTCTTCAAGCTAAACCTAAAGATCTTGTGTTAGTGATAGAGGAAAAAAAGCAGCACTAGTAGCTTTTACCATCTATTTCTACCTTTGTTTAAATATATAGGTTTTTAATCAGAAGATGCTGATAACTCAGGGAGTTGCTCCATTAAAACTGATGGAATACTTACATGTTTTCAAAATCCTCCCTCAAGTGCACATCTTGTTAAAAAGATCAGTAAATGGAGATCCAGAAAAACAAAGCTTAAGAGAATCTAAATATCTAGGTAACATATTCAACAGGAATATAAATATCTAGATATTGTGAATGCAATTAGTTCTACTTAACTAAAACTATTTTTCGTTTTAAAGGGTTCCGGTACTTAATAGAAAAATCCATTTCACCTATGCTGGAATATTTTCAGGCTAAATATTGTAATGGGAGAGTATGGTTTAGAATACACAATGCATTAATAAATTGTTCAATATAACTAGTAAATGAGACACACATCAAAAGTGATCATAACAATTGCTATAAAATTATAGGTTCATCAATCTCAGTTCTTGGATGTTTACATATTTTGCAAGTGTCATGTACTCCTTCACCTCCAACACCAGAATAGATGGGCATCACTCCTAAATTGTTGTTTCCATGATTATGGAAAATGAATATTCCATATTATTATAGCCCAAGATTGTACTTAACATAGTCAAAGTTGATTTGTTTTTCTAAGACCACCAGAGTGGGCACAAAAGAACCAGCG
>NC_045448.1:41059041-41062713 GCF_002776525.5 Piliocolobus tephrosceles | reverse complement strand
GAAGAAGAACCCGGAAGTGCACCATCCTGCCTCCGTTCGTCCAAACAAAAGTTATATGATCATTCTGACCTAAAAGTTAGTACATGGTGGGTACTTTGTATATATTTTAAAACCTTGTAATTGTGAAGAAAAATGATCTATCCATTTTTATCATTAAAATGAAAATTTTTTCTTAGCCTTATGTTTTAAGCACTAGTATAGGACCTTTTTCATTATCACAAATACATGAAATTCCCTTTGCTCCTTTATGATGGGGATGAGCAGTGTATACTCAAAATAACAAAAAATACATATTTCCTATTTCCCACTTCCCCTATTGCATCAAACATTTATAAACAAGAAATTTAAAGGTTGAATGAATATATACCATGAGATTTTAACCATTAGAGGAAGTGTGCTTCCTAGGTTATTATTTTTAGAAAGGTAATATGTACTTCTCCAGGCTGAGGTTCCATTTTGACATGAGCATGACATATATCTCACACAGTAATTCTGTGTCATTTGGGGTGGATTGGCATCACAAAAAAAATACATATGCATTATGGCATATGAAAATTATAGCTTGATTTGATTTTTTAAAAACTTCAAGTAACACTATAGCTTCTTGGAAACATAAATTTCATAAGGAAATAAAAATGATTTCTCTTTCTGGGAAGATAAAACTGAGAGGTGACGTCTTACTTTTCTTACCAAAATGTCAGCACAGTCTTTCAACAATGTCAGCATATGGTTGGATCTTATCTTCCTTCTATATATTTTTTCTCCCTCTGTGAAAGCTGAAAATGATTGAAAGGGAGAGAGAAATGTACTGTACATTATAGGGTTCTTCAGCAGAAATTCCACTCCCCTTGCTTTCTTGCTCATTATCTGCATCTCACATGTATGAAGAAATTACACACCTAGCCAGGAAAATTGTTTACTATAAAATAAATTTTAAAATGTCAAGATTGTTAAAAATTAAACTTTTATAAAAAATGTTTTATTTTCTTTTTAAGGTTATAAGATATGCTATAGACTCTTTCTTAATTATTAGTCATGGGTTTCCCAATCACTAAAAAATTGGTTTCTAGAAACCCAAAGGCCACATAACAGGCTTTTGTATCATATAAAAATTAATCAAGTTTGTAAATAGAGGGCTTTGAAAGAATTTTAAAATTCTGTTTCTGGAATCTTAACCAGAATCTCCATAAAATTTTTTAGAACTAAACTGATGTGGAACTTTGGTTAAATGCAGATTAAGAAATGTCAAGAAAGATATTTAAGTTAGGTAACAAAATATAAAAAAAGGGAGCTTAAGTTAAAAGTAAAATGAAAAATAAGAGACAGACAATATTTGGGACATGAATGAGAAACAGGAAATAAGATATAAAACATTTCATGTAATAGTTTAACTAAGTAGGTAGGTAACAAGAGAAGCTTAAACAAAACAGGGAACCTTTATACCAAGCTTGTCCAACCCATGGCCCATGGGCTACATGAGGCCCTGGACAGCTTTGAATATGGCTCAACAAATTCGTAAACTTTCTTAAAACATTATGAAAATTTTTTGCCTGTTTTTCTTTTTTTTTTTTTTTTTTTTTTTTTTTTTTTTTTTTTTTTTTTTTTTTAGCTCATCAGCTATCATTAGTGTTAGTGTATTTTATGTGTGATCCAAGATAATTTTTCTTCCAGTGTTGCCCAGGGAAGCCAAAAGTTTGGACACTCCTGCTTTAAACACGTATATACATCCACAAGCAATTGTAAAATAGCAGATTTGTGTCTCCCTACATTTATATAACATATTAAATATTATATTATTACCATATTATTTTAATAATATTTCTTTTAGAAAACTGTTTTATTAAAGTATGATATAGTAAAGTGCAGCTTAAGGAACTTCCGTATGTATATGCACCCTGGTAACTACCAAATTAAGATGTAAGACAATGCAAAAGGTTCTCTCTTGCCCATCTCAGTGAATATCCTGCTCACCCATGGTAACCCTGATTCTCTCTTACCTATTACAGTTGTTCTGCCATTTGTTGAACCTCATATATATACATATATATATATATATATATATATACACACAATTATACAGTATGTATTTTTGTGTGCCCATCTTCTTTTTCTCATCTTTATATCTGTTGTAAATATCACATCTTACATATCCATGCTATTGAGTGTAACAGTAGTTCATTCTTTATTTCTAAATAGTATGCTATTGATTAGGTGCACCACAAATTACTTACATAAGCGTGCTAATGGTAAGGGGCACTGCAAACCTTCCATTCCCACTACACAGGTTATTCAGGCATGTCCTCCAGAGTCTCTTTTGCAACCTTTGATCTCCAAAGGAGAAAAAACAGTGGTGAGACTAAAAGCAGAAGATTCCCATCTTTTATGCAGTAGGATATGTTACCTCTTTTTTCTACACATTTTTTCTTCACATTTCAATGACTTTTTTCTTCACATCTGATGATGAATAAATTAAACCACTGAACTCAGATATCAAAACTTACAGAGAACCACTCTTTTCCACACTTAACATAATAGCAGGATTCAACAACAGATAAACATACATCACCTCTGACAGCCATGGGCAAAAGAATAGGAAGAGGTGAGGGATTCGCTGGTAATGGAGATATTTTAGCCATTCTTCAGGTGGCAGAACACATGCATTTGGGAACATGCAAGCAGGCAGTCACATATTGATGGATGTGACTTGAAAAGGATGTCCCTAAGGGTATTATTTGATCTAAAAACATGTCCTTGGTTTTTCCAAACAGTTCAAGTAATTTCTCAGACTAACACTATGTGAAGCATATTCTACGTAATTAGATTGTCACAGTTTATTTCCTGTTATCTTAGTACCTACAGCTCTCTCTTTTGTTAAGGACCTGGATGACAACCCTTTCACTCTGATGTATGGTTTGCATCTCAGCAAATAAAACTATATACTATGCAAGACCAAGGTCGTTTTTGAAGTAATTTATGTTCTCTTTTCTACAGCAATTAAAGTTAATTTGATTATAGGCATGTTTTACAAAATGTGAAAACTTAGAAAAAATGTATTCAAAACAAGTTTATTTTATTCTTTAAAACTTTGATTGTTGTGTCATTTTGTAATTCTAAAATGGCAACAAATTTTCTTCATGCAAAGTATTTATTTTTAATAAATAGACATTTTCAATGACTTGTCCCATTTTGCCTCATATTTGTTATTTATTGAATTATTTATTCACTTTTATTTTGCTTGAACCACCCCTTAAAATTCAAACTACTTATTTGTAGCTCTTGAAAAATATTGACATTTATGAATAAATTTATTGTCAGTTTACACAAAAAAATCAATGTCAAACTGTATCTTATTAAAATTAATAAGGCATCTATGAATTATATATTATCACTCTTGAAGTTTTATAAATATTGTTTCACTATCTGTGATATTAAATTCAATAGTTAAAATACTTGATCAATTTATAAGTGCATCTTTCTTCTACATCATTTTTTATTCTAGTCATGCATCATTCAACAAGGAAAATAAGTTTGAGAAATTCATAAAACTTTGACTTTTTTTCATAAACAATCCAATATCCCTATAATTATATGGGAATTATATATATATATATATATATATATATATATATATATATATATATATATTTTTTTTTTTTTTTTTTTTTTACAGAA
>NC_045448.1:41046430-41058941 GCF_002776525.5 Piliocolobus tephrosceles | reverse complement strand
ACAGAAAATAACTTCATTCTGCAATCGAAAGACTCACAGCAAGCTCTCATTGTACCAAGGTGGGTAAATTTTTCTTTCTTCTTAAAATGCATGTTTCCATGTCATAGGGGAGAAGGTGTATTGCTTTAAAAACTAATTTCTGTAGATATTCTGTTTTAAAAGACAATAAACTTTAGAGTATTCAACAATACTCACTTTTAAGCATGTAGTTCTTACGGATTAACGTATTGCTTTGCATTGATGATTTTCTTTTAATGATTATCTCAAACTGTTCTGGAATAACCAAAATTTTGAAAAGCTGGTAACTGTCTGCTAATTGATTGTAACATGTAAGTATAGTTTTGTCCAAACTAACGTTAGTTTCGGTGTTGACAGTCAAATTGTATGTTGCTGAAAATGTATGTTGTAAGCTCTAATTTCATTTAGATATTACAATCTTTTATGGTACGTCTTATAAAACATTGGGGAGACATCCATTGTATGACACACCAGTGCAGCTTACTGATAAACCCCCAAAGAGTGTGGATTAATGGATTCATGCAACCTGAAGGGAGGCCTCTGATGAAGCAGTATAGAACTGTCCACATTTTTACCAACACCTTTGAAGATGAGAGAGAAGTCATGGTTATTACATTTATAAATGACTGGAAATCCGAATATTAATTAATGTAAGATATAAGATGCAAGATTGGGAGGCTGAGGTGGATGGATCACTTGAGGTCAGAAGTTAGAGACCAAATGGCAAGGTGGTATGGATTGTTGATTCCTTAATATATATAAAATAGAGGAATTGGAGATGTTTAGTCTGGAGTAAAGAACACTAACAATATAGGAACAAAATAGATGTCATAAAATATGTGAAGAATTTTCATGTTCAAGAGTTATTACATTTGTTCTATGTATCTCCAATGAGACAAACAGAAACACTATAGGGACATATTTTGTGTAAGTAGAAATAGGATGAATGGTAGGAATTTAATTCAACACTCAATCAGTGCTTTCCACATGGTATGCTAGACTGGGAGTGTGAATGTAAATATCAGATGAATAAAACATGGTCTCTTCAGGATGTTTAGAGAGGAAAGTTCCAGCTCAAAAAGCAAAACTTCCCTTAAAGAAGATTTTGAGTTAAGGGAAGTTCTGTGTATATATATATTTGCCAGCCCTTTTATGATTAGATGGTGTAGATGAATAAGTTAGTCCTCCTAGAGAAGATTTTCACAATTGCAATGGGCCCATTTAGTAATGTAATAGATAGTGTTTTAATAGGGCTAAGGTGTGACAGTAACTTTTCAAGCTACACACAGCTTTTATTCTGAAATTTTCTTGGTATGCAGAGATGGTACCTGGAGTGTAAATAGAAAACTTTGCATAGGAATAAGGAACATCTTGAGAAAAAGTAATCCAGATTTCTGCCTCACTGAAGATTCACCCTGTTAGAACCTTTGTCAAAAAGTGAAGGTTTCCAGATAGAACAAATCCTGAAAAGTCATACTAGGGTTTCCATGTTCTTAGATGAGGGCTGGTTCTACCTGAGCCTGATGTTTACTCCGAAAGACCTGTCTGACCTAGCCACTTTGACGGAGCAGTTCTGTTTTAAGTAAAATGTTTGAGCATGTCAGTATAATCCAGAAGAATGGTAATCTTGAGATGCTGATCTTCCTGATATTTGTTGGAATTATTATTCAAAAATGAAATAAAAATGACATTTGCTGGAAAGATGATTTATTTCCAAAGAGAGTATACCTGAATTTGTAGATATATGTCTTTTCCTTTCCAATCTTGTCTATTACATGTTCGAGTAGTGATGGGAGCTGAAAAAAAGATGATAATGCTTAAACTTATTCTCTTAAGTTAAAGTCTAAAAATC
The DNA here is from genome assembly GCF_002776525.5 of Piliocolobus tephrosceles. Taxonomy (NCBI): domain Eukaryota; kingdom Metazoa; phylum Chordata; class Mammalia; order Primates; family Cercopithecidae; genus Piliocolobus; species Piliocolobus tephrosceles. The sequence goes on along the minus strand of NC_045448.1, from coordinate 41,057,071 downwards.
ATGCTGAAATAAAAGATCAGTTAACAGATAGAATGCATTTATTCACCATAAAAAAACCTTCTCACCTAGAATAGTATTTCTATGCTCAATTGTTTTAATATGAAAACTAACTTCACATAATAATAGAATAATCATTCTTCACTGGATGGACATTATCAAATTGACTATGTCCCACCCCACACTAACTAAATATAAATTTATGCATTTAGTGCCTTATAATCAATATATATGTTTTAATTAAAAATCAATTTTTTTATTATACTTTAAGTTCTGGGGTACATGTGCAGAACGTGCAGATTAGTTACATAGGTATACAGGTGCTGTGGTGGTTTGCTGCACCCATCAACCTGTCATCTACATTAGGTATTTTTCCTAATGCTGTCCCTCCCCTAGACCCCCAGTCCCTGACAGGCCCTGGTATGTGATGTTCCCCTCCCTGTGTCCATGTATTCTCATTGTTCAACTCTCACTTGTGAGTGAGAACATGCATTGTTTGGCTTTCTGTTCTTGTGTTAGTTTGCTGAGAATGATGGTTTCCAGCTTCATCCATGTCCCTGCAAAGGACATGAACTCATCCTTTTTTATGCCTGCATAGTATTCCATGGTATACATGTGCCACATTTTCTTTATCCAGTCTATCATTGTTGGGCATGTGGGTTGGTTCCAAGTCTTTGCTATTGTGAACAGTGTCGCAATAAATATACGTATGCATGTGTCTTTATAGTAGAATGATTTATAATCCTTTGGGTATATACCCAGTAATGGAATTGCTGGGTCAAATAGTATTTCTAGTTCTAGATCCTTGAGGAATGGCCACACCGTCTTCCACAATGGGTAAACTAATTTACACTCCCACCAACAGTGTGAAAGCTGTTCTATTTCTCCACGTCCTCTCCAGTATCTGTTGTTTCCTGACTTTTTAATGATCACCATTCTAACTGGCATGAGATGGTATTTCATTGTGATTTTGATTTGCATTTCTCTAAAAAACCAGATGATTTTAATGTGCTTTCAGGATTGAGAGCACCATCATAGAGCAGTGGTTCTCAAAGTGTAGTATAGCCACATTTGTATCTCCTGGAAACTTACTGGAACTGCAGATTCTCTGGTCCAACCCTGACCTTCTTGATCAAATACTCTGGGGAAAGAACCCCCGAGTAATTTTTAGTCATATTCAAGTTTGCGAACAGTGTCATAATGTCATATAAAGAGCTGTAATTCTTATGCTGATGAATATGAATCAGACTTGTTGATTAACCAATTGCAACCAAGAGGATGTCTTGGAGATAAGAACCATATTCTATGTTTCTTCTGTATTCACCTGAAATCTAGATAAATGTGTGAAACATACATTAAGTTATCAGTAAATATGTGCTGATTAATTTGCTCCTTTGTATTTGAAGATTTTTATGCCTAAAATAACAGAATACTGATTGCTGTGGACTGAATGTTTGTTTTCCCCCCTCCAAATTTGTATGTTGGTATTTTAATCCCAAATGTGATGGCATTTAACAGTAATATTTTTGGGAGGTATCTGAATTTGGATAAAATTTATATTCTAATATGGAGATGAAGATACCAGATCTCTCTCTCTCTCTCTCTTTCTCTCTCTCTCTCTCCCCCCATGTGAGGATACAGCAAGGGTGTAGCCTTCTACAGATTTGGAAGTTGGCCTTCATCAGACACTGAGTCTGCCAGCACCTTGAATTTGAATTTCTCAGCCTCCGTAACTGTGAGAAATACATGTTTGTTGTTAAAGCCACCCAGTGTATGGTATTTGTAGCAGTAGTCCAAGTTGACTAAGACACTGTTTATGTTCATCCTGTACAAAGCCTTTGTCTCTTATGTGTCGTGTTTTATGCGGCATCAAAAGTGAATGGGCACAGATAAAACCTTGCCATTCATTTATTCAACAACTATTCACTAAGTGTGCAACTATGTGCCAGGTATAATAGATCCTGGGAATACCTCAGTGAAGAAAATAGACAAGAATTTTTCCTCTAGAAGAGATAACGCCCTGGTGGAAGAGGCAGAAAATAAGCAACAAACATAAAAGCAAAATACATGTATTATATCTGAGAGTTGCATGTATTATAGAAAACAAAGAGTAGGAAGGGTTAAGAGAATCAGGATTGGGGAGGATGGGAAAGGAAGTAGATGGACCACTTGAAACACTAAAGAGAGTTGATAGTATAAGCCTCAGAATGGAGGTGAGATTTGAGCAGCAGCTAGAAGGAGGTGAGGGAGTGAGCCAAGAAGGCGACTGCATTAAGAACTAAGAGAGGGAACAAAGAGGATAAAGCCTATAAAGCGGGAGCATGTCATTAGTGTTTGAAAACCAACATGGTGGCCAGTGCAGCTGTATGATGGTGAGCAAGTGGAGGTAAGCAGAGAGAAGGTCTGGGAGAAAGCAAATAATGGAGCAGGGAGGGCCTTGTGGCCATGTGGAAGGATTTTTGTCCCTTCCTAGGAGTGGAATGGGAAGTTATTGGAATGACATGATCAGGCTTACTTTTCAAATGAATTACTGCAGTTGCTAGGTGCAACTGGAGTGTGGTAAGGGTAGTAGCAGGGGATAAATAAGAAGACTTGACAATAATATGGAGAGAAAAGATGATTGCTCAGATTAGGATGGCAGCAGACCATCTGGTGTCAAGATTCTAGAAATATTTCAAAATTGGAACCAATATAATTTGTTTATGGATCAGAAGAGCAAATAAGAGGAATTATGTATCATTCTAAGGATTTTGGCTCAGGCAACTGGAAGAATGCCAGACAAACAAATGATTGGAAATGCAAAAAAAAAAAAATTATAATAGTGAGACTATATACATTCAGATTATCTTTCTTCTTAAGCCTCAAACTGTCCATTCCTGATGCCAAAAAAAAAAAAAAAAAAAAAAAAAAAAAAAAAAAAAAAAAAAAGAATACCAGCCCCTAAGTCACGCTGTGTTTGTCTTCATGCCACTTGATTGCTGAGTTTCAGGATCATGGTATCTATGTCCTTTAAAACTCCTTGCAGTACTTTCCCTGAAGGATGCATACCCAGTAGATTTTTATGCACTTATATACTTAACAAACATTAACCCAGCATCCATCCCCAGGCAATGGGAAGGCACTGGTGATAAACTGCTAACAAGATAAACATGGTGCTGCTAATATGAACCTTATAGTAGGCTAGATCATCTGATCCCATAGAACCTTTTGTTTCAACTTGAAAATTATTTTATCTCTCTACTTTTCCTGCACTGCCTGAGTAATACCTAAAATGGGCAATCTCCCTAATTTACTTCTATGGCATGACTGACCTTAGGAAAGGATACCTGTACAGGCAACAGAAACAAAAATCAACAAATAGGACTATATTAAAATGAAAGACTTCTGCACAGCAAAAATAAAAATGATAAACAATCAACAGAATGAAGAGATAGTCTCTTGAATGGGAGACAATATTTGCAAACTACTCATCTTACAAGGGAATAAAACCTATGATACACAAGGTACTCAAACAACCTAGCAGTAAAAAAAGAAAAAAAAAAAAAAAAAAAGAAAAATCACATGAAAAAGTGGGCAAAGGACTGGACAGACATTACTCAAAAGAAGACATAAAAACAGGCAACAGGTTTAATACTTAATATCACAAATCATCAGAGAAATGCAAATCAAAACCATAATGAGATATCATCTTATCCAAGTTATAAAGGCCATTATTAAAAAGACAAAAAATAGCAGATGCTCATGAGGATGTGGGGAAAAGGGACCCCTTATATGCTGTTGGTGTGAATGCAAATTTAGCCACTATGAAAAACAGTATGGAGATTTTTCAAAAAACTAAAAATAGAACTACTATATGATCTAGCAAGCCCACTACTGAGTATTTATCCAAAGGAAAATAAATGAATATATCAAAGAGATACGTACACTCCTGTGTTTACTGCAGCACTATTCACAATAACCAAGATATGGAATCAACCTAAGTGCCCATCAACCGATAAATCAGTAAAGAAAATGTGTGTCTGTGTGTGCGTATATACACAATGGCATATTACTCAACCATCAAAAAAGATGAAAACTTGTCATTTGCAGTGACATGGATGCAACTGGATGTCATTACTTTAAGTAAAATAAGCCAGGCATAGAAAGACAAATATTGCATGTTGTTACTCATATGTGAGAGTTTAAAAAGTAGATCACGTGGAGGTAGAGAATGGAATGATGGATACGGGAGACTTAGAAGGGTATATGGAGTAGGGATGGGGGTGATGAAGACAGATAGGTTGATGAGTACCAACATACAGTTAAATAAAAGGAATGCATCCTAAGGTTTGATAGCAGAGTGGAGTGACTATTGTTAACAACAATGTATTGTGTTCTTCAAGATAGCTAGAAGAGATGACCAGAAGTATACCCAATGCATAGAAATGATAAATACTCAGGTGATGGATACCCTAAATATGCTGATTTGATCATTGTCCATTCTATGCATGTAGCAAAATTCCACATGTACCCTGTAAATATGTACAAATATAATATATCAAAAAACTAAAAAGTAAAAAATATCTGTAGAGTTAACCTAAGCATAAGCAATACTATGTTTCTTCATATGAGACAACATAGAAAAATGTAACAAGCGTTCTGTGAATCCATTAAGAAAAATGAGCCGGGCGCGGTGGCTCAGGCCTGTAATCCCAGCACTTTGGGAGGCCGAGACGGGCGGATCACGAGGTCAGGAGATCAAGACCATCCTGGCTAACACGGTGAAACCCCGTCTCTACTAAAAAATACAAAAAACTAGCTGGGCGAGGTGGTGGGCGCCTGTAGTCCCAGCTACTCCGGAGGCTGAGGCAGGAGAATGGCGTGAACCCGGGAGGCGGAGCTTGCAGTGAGCTGAGATCCGGCCACTGCACTCCAGCCTGGGAGACAGAGTGAGACTCCGTCTCAAAAAAAAAAAAAAAAAAGAAAAGAAAAATGAGTAATATAAACCTTTCTGAAACAACTCAGGCAAATTACTTCACTCTTTTTGAAAAAGTACTATGCGTATGAAGAACAAAAATATGTCTTACATGGATACAGTAATATAGAGACTTTACAAAAAGATTTGACCTACAAGCCCTTTCATTTTACTTTTTCTCTTTTTCTTTTTAAAACTAAAGTCTTAGCCCAAAAAAGGAAGACCATAAGTTACACTTACGATAAAGCACTGATTTATTAAAAAGATCATTTGTGCTTTCAATAAGGCTTCTTTCCGAGTTTATGGATATTAGCAAAATTATTTTCATGAAAAGTCAAAGGAGTTTGCTGATAGATTTAAATTTCCTAGGTGAAGGAAAGTGTTACATGCTTTAAAAGACCAACGCCAAAAGGCTATCATTAAGAAATTTTATTTGCCACAGCTACAAATCCATTTTTTCCACATTAAGTTTTAATTGTGATTTCACCTACTCAAAATGGGTCATGAAATAATTTGATGAATTAGATGCAATTTTTCCATCATTTGATGAGATTTTTCTATTCTTTAGCTCAGAGGGCCCTTTTGATGCAGAAAGAGAAAATTGAATTATTACATTTTGATCCTTCTTTTAGTGAAAAGTTATGCCTAAGGGCAATACCCATAGAGGAATGATGAGTTCTCAGAATATTTTCTCAAGTCATATTCCCACGTCTTCATTTCTTCCCTACCCTCAGCAATAACAAAAACAAAACAATAAATCTTGCAGAAAAACACTGTCAGAAGCATAATTTAGCCAGTTCAAGTAGAATGTATTTATGGCACTACAGGCTTCCTTAGAAAAATTATTTTACAGTATCAGTTTAACAGTCATGCTTCTGCTCCAGGAAGCACTACCCAAGAAGCACACTAGCTTGGAGTGCCAGCCGGCGGGTCAAAAACCTTGGTGACATGCCAAACATGTGCAGAACATCATGTTTTTCACCATGGGACATCAGGGGAAATGTGTGGTTTTGTGTGAATGTGCATCCAGCGAATATAGAAAATTCAGGAAATTCAAATGCATGTGATAGAGAAGACATGTGGAAGAAGAGAAGGATTTTCTATGAGAGATTACTACATGAAAGCAGGCCTAGGTAATCTTTGAAATGGAGGAAGGTAAAATTGGTTCTGACTATTTAGGGAGATATTGATGTGGTCCATAGTAATAACTTACATGTTATTCATAATGCATGTATTTTTCAACTGGCATTTTTAAAGGATACAGGCCATTGCTTTTACAACATGATGCAGGTATGTATGCATGTTTTTGTGTACATGTGTGTGTAGTATATACCAACTGGAACAGATGTACAGGAGTTAACTTATAGAAGGATCCTGAAACTTTTTGGATGGAGAAATACAGTTGGGGCTATTGTGGAAAGAAATTTGCATGGTTTATGTCCTTTTAAAGCTGAAAATCCTCTCTGATTCCCTAAACTCACTTTCAAAGGCCTCTCTCTGCTTTGCTAAGGCACATTATACTTATCCTAAAATTAGGTTATCTTCTAAGTTATTAACTGAGAGAAGAACAGATGCCACACACACACACACACACACACACACACACACACACAGAGAGAGAGAGAGAGACACACACACAGACACCCACATATAAATATATAAATTAACTTCCAAATATCCCATTTTCCTCCACAGATTAAATAAATTTTTTAAAAAGAAATTGAACTGAACCTTTGGATGGCATTAAATGTTCTTCTACTCACGTGTTAAAGGGTTCTGAATATCTTGCCAAGCACATAAACCAAATTGTATTGGAACTGTAACACTTTAATAAGAAGTCTCAGATATTACCTCCCTCCACCCCAACATGGCAGGACTCTCATTTATTGGAATTATCCATTACCAATATGCCAACTCTCTCTTTTTCTAAAAGTTTATAAGCCTTCATCTTCTCATTGACTCTATTCTTGAGTTTCCATTTTATTCCTTAAGAACCCATTCTCTGAATCATCCATTTTTTTTTTCTTTTTTGCTACCCTATTCTTTTGCCATCCTGTACCCCACACCTAATGTCACTTAAGAATCATCTACATCTTGGAGACACTGCTAGTTTTATCACTAGGACACAGGCCTTAGATGAAAAGATCCTTTTCTTAATTCAAATAGCAAATGCAGTGTTATTACATTAGAGGTACAGCCAGCTATAGTGAACTTCTCTTCATACTAACTATCTTTTTTATTGTATCTGCCCCCTCTCTCTCAAAAAAAAAAAAAAAAAAAAAAAGTTAGTGTTTATAAGCAGTGGTGACAGGTTTGGAGAAGATGAATTTCATAGTATTGTGAAAAAGAACAGTAAGAAAAGAAACATTTCAGCCTTTGTTTTTACTGACTCTCCAGAGAATACCTGAAATTAAAGGAGTTTTTTTTTTTTTTTTTTTTTTTTTTTTTTTTTTTTTTTTTTTTTTTTAAAGTCGACACTAGGTCAATGGTTCTGGCTTGTTAGTTCAGAAAAACCTTTGTAAAGCAAAAAAACAGTAACTTTTCCTTTCTTCTTAAAGCAGTACTATCTTAAGGAGTACTATTTCTTCACAAGAAATCTGAAGTATGGGTTCCATGTAAGATATCCTGGCTTTTCTAGCTACAATGGATTTAAGAGAAAGAGTCCTCTCATCCCACTCGCAAGTCCCTTGGTCTCCCTTCAGGACAGCTGGGAAGGATTTCATTAAAATTCCTGAGGGTTCTTACAGCACAATTTGAGACAAGCAGTATTAAGGCATGCTAAATTCTGAAAGGTAATGTTTATGATGTGGGAATATCTCCTTATGATGTATTCTTATTCGGCAATTGCTTAAAATTATTACCTGAACATCTCTGGCTCAAAAGTAGAAATATCTAAAGAAAAGCATGGCATTGTATCAGATTTGCCTATCAGATTGTATGTTAATATTTCAGAGAGGCTTAGAAACTAAGTGAAAACTATATCTCATTTCCACATCGAGCTATAGCCTATTTAAATAGCAATGGTAAAATGCAGTTGGTTTCCAAAAGTATCACTTCAACTGTGGTTCTCCAAAGACAAATGTGCAAGGAGACCACATGCTAAGCAGCAGATTCTCTTGCAGAAAGAAGTTTTTGCACCTGGTTTTATTTTGGTGCCACATGACACTATGGTAATTTTCATCATTCTTATAAATGTCATCTTCCTGGAGATCACCAGAGAGAATGAATGATGGAACTACTTCTATGATTCAAATAGCACTAATTAAGTTTTAGTCTTCTGTAGAAAAGATTTGTCTTAAAGTCAAAATTTCCTTCATTTAAGTTAGCTTATTTTACTCTGACAGGAAAATGTGGTTTTCTTATTAGGGTTTCAAAAAATGTAACACATTTTCTTCCTATCATTTACTTTTTTCTTTGTTTGTTTTAAGACACGGTATCACTGTGTCACCCAAGCTAAAGTACACAAACAGGATCATGGCTCACTGTAGCCTCTACCTCCTGGGTTCTTTCTAGTGATCCTCCTGCCTCAACCTCCCACATAGCTGGAACTACATGGGTATAGCTGCCCACCACACCACCAACCCCCACTATTTTTTTTTTTTTTTTTTTTTTTTTTTGTAGATACAGGGTCTTGCTATGTTGTCCAAGTTGATCTTAAACTCCTGGTCTCAAGTGAGTCTCCTGTCTTAACCTCCGAAAATGCTGGAATTATAGGCATAAGCCACCATGCCTTGCCTTTTTGTATTTTTCTAAAGATCTGTAGTTCTGGATGAATCTTTCAACGTTTGCATGTTGTTCTCAGTATAAAATCAAAGGCCTCTAACTTTATTTCAACTGAGTTTTGGACAAAAATATCTATACTGTAGTCAGATTATCTATTGTATTTGTAGTACTGGAATATTTGCCTCTGCAGTTTGGTGCACACCTGAGCCCAATATACCAGATTACACTTGTCCTTTCCTTATGGAGGTGTTAAATAAAATGCCTTCTCACATTTTATAAGCCATTTTAGAATCATGTTCTTATTAAACATTCTCTGTCCATCATACTCACTCTGTTTTCAAGCCCTATACTATTCAGACAGTAGCTCTCATATGATGCATACCGTTCAGGGAAGGAGATTCATGTCCTCACTTAAGTATGTCGAAAGTTGCTGTTGATTAAGATTTAACAACATGAGTTTTCTGTGTGTAGAAAACCAATTTGGTAACTACATAGTAAATCTTGACTAAGAACATCAGAGGAAATTATAGTTAAAGAAATGAGTTATTTATTTTCATTTATGCAAGACTTAACAAATTATTAGTTTATCAACTTTTAGAGAAGGGAATAGGAATTCCAAAGAAATACAATCTTTCCTGTGAGATAATATTAAAATAGCTGTGAAAATGGATTATGTAGACAATGCTCATTTCTCACCATTTTTATGAGAGTTTTGTATTGTTTTAATAATTGATAGTTATGAATTAGAGGTAAGGGCATCTAAAATGCCAGGGAGATATTGAATTAACTGTCTCTTGCCTTTCTGTGTTCTCCATGGACAATACATTCAATATTAAACTAAATGAAATGTGAGTTCAAGAGCAGTTTAGATATGTCAGGAAGATATAATTGTATAGAAAAAGTTGCAAAAATTTAAAAATATATTTAAAAGATTACAAAAATTACAATGGTTACCTGACGATCTTAAAAAGCATATGGACTTATTGTTTCATATTTTCTAACATATTCTATTACAAAATAAATTATTATTTGAGGAAAATTCTCTTGAAATGGTAATATTCATATTATAAATTAATAATACAACTGAGTTTGAATAACCATTCAAAATGACTGCAGAATAGTTTTCCTTTAAGTCTCAAAAACTGTATCTGTAAGTGAATCTCATATTCTAGTGTTACAAAAGTGATGAAAGATTTTATTTAATTATAGCTGTCTTTCTTTGCCAATCCGTGATGCTTTAGCCTAAAAAAGAACTCCTAGGACATGGGTGTAATACTGAATCTAAATAAAGTGTCAAAAAAGCCATACATTGTTATTTAAGTAGTGCTGCGATGTAACTCTCTTTGCAGTGCTTCCTCTTAAGGCAGGAGTCACATCTCATACTACTTGGGTTTCTTTTTTTTTTCCCCCCCGTAGAGGCTTATGTGCTCTAAAGACTTTAATATATTGACCAATATGTGAAATATGAGAGCCATATATTAATAAAATGTTTGAACTGAGCTAAAAATGGAAATCGAGTACTAGTAATCTCTGACTGTCTTCCCAGTGTTCTATCTCAACACTCTCCATTCAACCTGCAAGAGGAATGATATGGTTTGGGTCTGTGTCGCTGCCCAAATCTCATGTCAAAGTGTAATCCCCCAATGTTGGAGGAGTGGCTTGGGGGAAGGTGATTGGATCATGGGGACGAATTTTCCCCTTGCTGTTCTTGTGATAGTGAGTGACTTCTCTTGAGATGCAGTTGTTTAGAAGCATGTGGCACCTCCCCCTTCTCTCTCTTCCTCTTGCTCTGGCCATGTAAGATGTGTCAGCTTCCCCTTCCTCCATGATTGAGTTTCCTGAGGCTTCCCCAACCATGCTTCCTGTACAGCCTGCGGAACTGAGAGCCAGTTAAACCTCTTTTTTTTTCTTCCTTCCTTCCTTCCTTCCTTCCTTCCTTCCTTCCTTCCTTCCTTCCTTCCTTCCTT
>NC_045448.1:41041927-41046420 GCF_002776525.5 Piliocolobus tephrosceles | reverse complement strand
TCTTTCTTTCTTTCTTTCTTTCTTTCTTTCTTTCTTTCTTTCTTTCTCTTTCTTTCTTTCTTTCTTTCTTTCTTTCTTTCTTTCTTTCTTTCTTTCTTTCTTTCTTTCTTTCTTTCTCTCTCTCTCTCTCTCTCTCTCTTTCTTTCTTTTTCTTTCCCTCCCTCCCTCCCTCCCTCCCTCCTTCCTTCCTTCCTTCCTTCCTTCCTTCCTTCCTTCCTTCCTTCTGATGGCATCTCAGAGTCTTGTGCTCTTATCAGGCTGGAGTGCAGTGGAACAATCTAGGCTCACTGCAACCTCCGCCTCCTGGGTTCAAGTGATTCTCCTGCCTCAGCCTCTTGAGTAGCTGGGACTACAGGCCTCTGCTACCACGCCCTGCTAATTTTTTGTATTTTTAGTAGAAACGGGGTTTCACCATGTTGGCCAGGATGGTCTCAATCTCTTGACCTTGTGATACACTTGCCTAAGCCTCCCAAAGTGCTGGGATTACAGGCATGAGCCACCACGCCCGGCCAAAGCTCTTTTCTTTATAAATTCCGAATCTCAGGTATTTCTTTATAGCAGTGTGAGAACAGAATAATACAAGGCAGCGTGAACCTATTACAGTTCTTGTTTCAAATATTTATGCATTTATTACTCATTTGACCTGAAAAACAAACAACTTTCTATCTCATTTTCTCTTGCTAAATGTTGAGTTAGCTAAAGCATAATTTCTAGAACCTTGCCAGAACCCTTGGGTTTTTAATGAAAAAAGAAAACTTAGAGTTTCCGTAGCACATCTGCATAGCTAATGCATCACATATTATTAAAACCATGTTTGCATAGCTCTCTTCCTTGCGTGATTTTAAGCTACTGTGAATTTCAGCTGTTTGTCTATAAAGTACCTAGTTGTATTTTTTAAAATTAATTTATTTATTTTGAGACAAGGTCTTTCTCTGTTACCCTGGCTGGAGTGCAGTGTGAGAGCCCAGCTTACTGAAGTCTCTACCTCCTAGGCTCAAGCAATCCTCCAATTTCAGCCTTCTGAGTAGCTGGGACTACAGTTGCGTGCCACCACACCCGGCTAATTTAAACATGTTTTATTGTTGTTGAAACAGGGTCTTGCTATGTTGCCCAGGTTGGTCTCAAGCTCGGGGGCTCAAATAATGCTCCCATATTGGTTTCCCAAAGTGCTTGGATTATAACTGTGAGCCACCTAGCCCCTAGTTGTATTTTTCTCCATATTTATACTTTTTGGGGCTCATTGAACTTCAAGAACTTCTAAATTTGTATCATTCACCTAATTGTGAATTGTTTTAGTCATTACTTCCTCAAATAGTTTTTCTGATACATTTACTATCTTCTCTTCTTCAGGGCCTCCATTTACACATATATTTGATATTTACATATTGTCCAACAAGTCCTTAACATCCTATACATTAAAGCAAATTTTCTGTTTTTTTTTAAGATTTGAAATTTACTTTTTCATTTTGTAAACTATCTTTATGTTTATCGAGTCTGTCATCTATATTCTTCTAGTAAACCATTCAGTGAATTTTAAATAACAGATATTGTATGATTTTAGTTCTAGATTTTTTATATAGCTATTGTTAATAGATTCTAGTTCTCTATTGACATTTTCGATCTTTTATTTATGATGTGTATGTTAGCTCTTACCACACTGAAAGTGTTTAGAGTGACTATTTAAAATCTAAAGTCTTTTTTGATCATTCCAACATCTGGGTCATCTCATAGTTGGCCTTTGTTGATTGTATTTCACCTTGAGAATGTATTACCTTCTGTTGTATATATGTCAAATGCTTTTTATTTTTGTATCCTGCATTTTGCTAATGTAGTATTATAGAGACTTTGAATTAGTTTATATTATTCCAAAGTGCTGACTTTTTTTGGGTATTAGCATGTAATTGATTTTACTGGATTCCACATGTGAAATCTCACTGTGAATTTTTCTTTTCTCTTTTAGAAAGGTTGTTTGCTACCTGTCCCGCACATGTATGGTCAGACCTCACTCAGTCAGAGACTTAAGTACAAATATGCCCATAATTAGAGCTCCCCTTGCTGGTTACTCAAGATTCACAGTACTTAAGATTCAAACTGAAGAATCAATTCTCATATGACTTAATTGACACTTTGGGAACACAAAACTTAAGTCTCTTTTAGTATATTGAGATTTACTAGGTCAAAATTAATTTTTATCAAAGTTTTTCAAATATATAATTAAATAAAGCAAAAGATTGCATTTCCATTTTGCAAAATTTCATTCTTTTTATTCCTACAACCTTCATCTATTATTCATCTTTCAGTCTCAAAAGTTGAGTCTACTTCCTCTTTTAATGCTATTACATGTACCACTTATATGTCCCTTGTCTCTGTCCATTATCTCAACATTTTTCTCTCTCTGTTCTTTCCCTTTAATCCTTTGTTTTAAACTTAGAAGAGCGGGTTCATACATAAGTGATCTCTACTAGCTGTTACCATTTTATCTCCACTGACTTTGTCCTTAGCCTCTACAATCCGACTTTCCTCCCAGTAATTTTCTACTCAAAATACCTAATTATTAAATCCAAAAATATGTTGAAAAACAATGCTTCAACCCTTCTACTATACCTTCTGGCCACATTCTTCGCAGCTATTTACAGTACATTAATCATCTTTTTTATCCTTCTTACTCCACCCAACTCTCTCTGCAACTCTCTGCAATTCTCTCATTGTTAATAGTAACTCATAACCAATTAAATCAGTCTTTAAAAGGTCAGTAGTTGTGTCTGAAATATTCTATGAGATTCCAGACCTAAAAGAGGGAAGTCTAGGAGTTTAAGGCTATATGAGCCATAATCATGCCACTGGTTTCCAGCGTAGGTGACAAAGCAAGACCCTATCTCTAAAAAATAAAAAGGAAAATTAAAGAGGAAAGTCAGAGTTTTCAAGGAAATAATGAAGAAGCAACTAAATATAAATAGGAAGGAAGGCAAATAAAGAGAAACTTGCTAGTTAAATCCTGTGTCAGCTTCCATTGCCCCACATGGGCACAATAAACTTGCCCGTGGTGATTTTTCTAGAGTTTCATGTTCTTGTAGCCTGTGTTAAAACAAACTTCTTTAAAAAAATTTTTTATGTGCAGCACCACAGACTTCTGACAATTCTAACACTCCTTTCCTATCCCCATAGTAGAGTAAGCGCATGAGTTTTGGAAAGGAAAATGCGTCTTATAGCCAAAGTTGAAATACTCATCCACAAAGTTCATAGAAATGTGGACTGGGTCAAAGCTCAATAAAACATGAGATGGAGACTTCAACATTGAGAACATTGGGAGTCTTTATTGAGAGTTACATAATAAACAAGCTCTTCCAGTAAATTTGAGAATACATAATCAACTCTTTTTAATTTTTTTATTTGAAATAGAGTCTCACTCTGTCACTCAAGTTGAACTGCAGTGGCACAGGCACAGCTTGCTGCAGCCTCAACCTCCCTGGCTCAAGCAATCCTCCTAGCTCAGCCTCTGGAGTAGCTGGGATCACAGGTGTGTGCCACCATGCCCATCTAGGTTTTCTTTTACTTTTTATTTTTTACTTTTATTTTATTTATTTATTTATGTTTGCAGAGAGAGAGAGTTTTGCCATGTTGCCAAGGCTTGTCTCAAACTCAAAGACTCAAGCAATCCTCCTGTCTCAACCTCCCAAAGCGCTGGGGTTACAGGCATGAGCCATAACTGCTCTGAAAAACCCAATGCATATCACTACTCAATGGACAGGCCTCACAGACTTCCTTCCAAAAAAGATATCACCAACCTGTAGGACATGAGTCAATTAGAGAGATCAAGTAGTCATGTTTACTTCAAAATTTTCTTGGTGAAAACAAGTTGCTATCATCTTTATTAGGTCAATCTTACTGTTTCATTCGAGTCTTATGTGTCCTTACAAACTTTTGTCTGCTTCTTGAATGAATATTTGAGAATATTTTTTTCTCTCTTACTGTGATTTTTAAATCTGTTTAGTTGTGTTAATATGTGCTTCATATATTATGAAGCTACTTTACTGTAAATATTCAAGGACAGATTTTAAAATCCTCCTGTTGAGTATACATGTTATTGTCATGTAATGAACCTCCTTTATACTGCCTCTTCCTTTTGCCTTAAAAATACATTTTGTTATATCAACTTCATTTTTGATTGGTTGTGTCTAGTATGTCTGTTTGCAATTCCTTATTTTCAACTTCATCATTATTTGCTTATTTCTAATTTTTAAAATATCTATGACTCTTTTTGATTTCTAAAAGTTGTTAGATTTTGCAATAATTAATTTTACCTGCCGGGTTGGATAGGCCATGGTACCAGTCTTTGGTCAGACACCAGCCTCGATGTTGCTGTGCAGCTATTTTTAAAATGCAATTGACACATAAATTAGTAGACTTTGAGTACAGCAGGTTACTTTCCATAATGTGAGTGAGCCTCATCCTATCAGTTGAGGGTCTTAAGAACAACAACAACAAAAAAAAAA